>NC_059281.1:16599901-16619901 GCF_017591435.1 Portunus trituberculatus
TGCAAAGAGGTACTCACATATGTGCTTGTCTGTCTCCCTTGTCGACAAAGTTCCGCCGGAGGACGTAGTGATCCGGGTCCCGAGCACGCCGCTGCGGGAAGGCGAGACCCAGGATCTGGTGTGTGAAGCAGGCGGGTCACGTCCACCTGCCGCCCTCACTTGGTGGCTTCGAGGCAGACAACTCTCCGCACCGCCAACACAGGTATCTCTCTCTCTCTCTCTCTCTCTCTCTCTCTCTCTCTCTGTGTTCCCATGTCTCTCTCATTTCAACATCTCTGTCTGCCTGTCTGTCTATCTCTCTAATTGTGCGTCTGTCTGTGTCTTCTAAGAACGTCTATCGCTTTATGCGTGTGTGTGTGTGTGTGTGTGTGTGTGTGTGTGTGTGTGTGTGTGTGTGTGTGTGTGTGTGTGTGTGTGTGTGTGTGTGTGTGTGTGTGTGTGTGTGTGTGTGTGTTTGTCTGTGTGTATATTTACAACAAAAAAGAGTGACCAAGTGCTATAAAAAAGGAATTTGTGCAAAAACAAGCTCCTAAACTATTTGTGTGTGCGTGAGTGTGTGCATGCGTCCCTGAGTTTGTGTATGTGTGTGTGTGTGTGTGTGTGTGTGTGTGTGTGTGTGTGTGTGTGTGTGTGTGTGTGTGTGAGAGAGAGAGAGAGAGAGAGAGAGAGAGAGAGAGAGAGAGAGAGAGAGAGAGAGAGTGTGTGTGTGAGAGTGTGTGTGTGTGTGTGTGTGTGTGTGTGTGTGTGTGTGTGTGTGTGTGTGTGTGTGTGTGTGTGTGTGTGTGTGTGTGTGTGTGTGTGTGTGTGTGTGTGTGTGTGTGTGTGTGTGTGTGTGTGTGTGTGTGTGTGTGTGTGTGTGTGTGTGTGTGTGTGTGTGTGTGTGTATGTGTGTGTGTGTGTGTGTGTGTGTGTGTGTGTGTGTGTGTGTGTGTGTGTGTGTGTGTGTGTGCGTCACTCAGCCAGCGTGGTGGTGCACACATATCGCCTCGCGCTGCCTGCCATAAATCGTCAATTGTCTCCGTGCAATATGTTCATCAGAAAAAAATAAAGGCAGAACAGTTGGCCCATGTTCTCGTTTTTGGAAGTTTGCGTCCATTTTGTCATTTTATTTTTGTTTGACTTTTTTTTCCCCTTCTCTTTAGTTCTGGTTTTATTTTTGTGCAGGTTTTATTTATTTATTTTTTCTTTTAGTTCTGACTGGTTTACGGTGCACTCTTGGCCGTTCCCCCCCAGGCCAGGCCGCCGCCCTCGCCCCCAGTGCCGCCCGAGGCCAAAGAGACACGGGTGTTGCCTGGTGAGGGGGAGAAGAAAAAGTGAGATTTTCATTTTTTTTTCCTTTCCTTTCTTCTTCCTCCCCTCAATGCAATTTCTCGCCGCGCCCTCTCCTCTGTTGGAACATAAAGTCCTGACAAAGTTACTACTGTTGTTGCCGTTGCTTCTACGAGTACTACACTATTACTACTACTACTACTACTACTACTACTACTACTACTACTACTACTACTACTACTACTACTACTACTACTACTACTGCTGCTGCTACAATATTCATTTATAGTAATGTTTACCTATAAAAGTAAGCAAGACCAAGTAAAAACAGCTCCTATGACGTTTTCTTTTGACTCCGAGTAGTTGATCAGTCAATCAGCATCCTCTAGCTTTTGAGAAGAGTTCCATTAAAATAAGAAATATATCATATTCTCTCTCTCTCTCTCTCTCTCTCTCTCTCTCTCTCTCTCTCTCTCTCTCTCTCTCTCTCTCTCTCTCTCTCTCTCTCTCTCTCTCTCTCTCTCTCTCTCTGTGTGTGTGTGTGTGTCTCAAAGTGTTTCTTTATTTTCAGACGTGGCTGTGTGTGTGTGTGTGTGTGTGTGTGTGTGTGTGTGTGTGTGTGTGTGTGTGTGTGTGTGTGTGTACATGGTAGCGGTGAATAAAATGCACGGTGGACGTGGTGGCCTGACTCAACTCGGGTTAAAGAAGAAAATACGCAATATACTACCAAATGTTTTTAAATTCTGGGACACTTTTTTTTTCGGCAAGGATTTTTAGCTTTCTTTTTCTCTTGCTGTCACTCACTTGGGTGGTCTGAATTTCCCTGTGTTGCCTTGAAGCTGCTGGAGGGAACGGTGACTCGCTCCACGCTTGCCTTCACCCCGAGCAGGCTACATGACGGCGCCAAACTGACCTGCAGAGCCCAGAACACACAGCTGCCCTCTCGCACTCTAGAGGACACAGTCACTCTCACCGTATACTGTGAGTAATGTTCACTTTTCTTTTACTTATCCTCCTTCTTTCTGCTTTTCTTATTCCTTCTCTTCCTGTTCTCTGTTTCTATCACTTTTGGCTCCTTATATCTTTTCTCTTGTCAGTTTGTTTCTTTATTATTGTCCTTGTTTCAGTTCCTTTCGTCTTCTTAATCTTCCTCCATTTCATTATTCATTTTTTTGTCTTAGCTCTGGTCTTCCTGTTACACTTCCATCTATCTTTTTTTTTTTTGGATTTTCTCTTTCCTCATTTCCCTTCTCCCTTATTATTGTTTTTTTTTGCAGTCCCTTTTTCTCTTATTTATACTTCTCGTGTCGTCTTACACTTTTCTCATCCTTTGTCCTCCTGTTCTCTCGCCATCTATTTTCTTTTTCTTTTAGGTGGGGTTCTCTCTTCCTGCATCTATCTTTTTCCTTATCATATTTCTCGTTTCAGTCTCTTCTGTCTTTTCCATCTTTATCCATTTCTTTACTCTTTTTCTTCTCAGCCATTTCTCTTGTCGTTTCTTTTCCGGGTACCTTTTCGCTTTCTCCTTTCCCTCCTTTCTCTTTACATCGTGTTCCTGTACTATTCCTCCCCATTATTTTCCTTGTTATCCCTTCATTTACCTTATTATGTCATCACTTAATTCATTTCTTTCTTCATCCTTCTTATCAAATTCCTTACCGTCATACTTATCACTCTTTATCTCCTCTTAAATTTTCGTTTTAGTCTTTCTCTTCCCGTTCTTTCTCTTTCAACCTTCTTTTCTCTTCGTTTCTCTTCTCTTCCTCTTCTTCGTAGTTTTTTTTTACTTAAATCGCAGTTCTTCCTCTTTTGAATCTTTTCTCCTTCTTTTCCTGCATCTTTTGTACTCGTATTTTCTCGTCTTACTTTTCTCTTCCAAGAAGTAATTTTTTTTTTTCATGCAATGTCTTATCCTTTCTTTCTTGTATTTTCTTCCTGCTCTGGTCTCCGCCCGTAGCCTTCTTCTCATTTTGTCCCATGGATTTTATCATTATTCTATTTTTTTTTTCAGTTCTTCACTTCTTTCTTTTTCTTATCCTTTCCTTAATCTCATCCTCATCCTGTCCTCTTGTCTTCGATCTAACCATTGTACCCCAAACCCATCTCTCTCTCTCTCTCTCTCTCTCTCTCTCTCTCTCTCTCTCTCTCTCTCTCTCTCTCTCTCTCTCTCTCTCTCTCTCTCTCTCTCTCTCTCTCTCTCTCTCTCTCTCTCTCTCTCTCTCTCTCTCTCTCTCTCTCTCTCTCTCTCTCTCTCTCTCTCTCTCTCTCTCTCTCTCTCTCTCTCTCTCTCTCTCTCTCTCTCTCTCTCTCTCTCTCTCTCTCTCCGTTCTTATGTTCATCCCTCTCCTAGTTCTCTCTCTCTCTCTCTCTCTCTCTCTCTCTCTCTCTCTCTCTCTCTCTCTCTCTCTCTCTCTCTCTCTCTCTCTCTCTCTCTCTCTCTCTCTCTCTCTCTCTCTCTCTCTCTCTCTCTCTCTCTCTCTCTCTCTCTCTCTCTCTCTCTCTCTCTCTCTCTCTCTCTCTCTCTCTCTCTCTCTCTCTCTCTCTCTCTCTCTCTCTCTCTCTCTCTCTCTCTCTCTCTCTCTCTCTCTCTCTCTCTCTCTCTCTCTCTCTCTCTCTCTCTCTCTCTCTCTCTCTCTCTCTCTCTCTCTCTCTCTCTCTCTCTCTCTCTCTCTCTCTCTCTCTCTCTCTCTCCTAGTTCTCATTTTGTCTCCTTGTCCTCGGTCTTACTTATCCCTGTCCTCGTTTTTTCTTCTTACTCGTTCTCGTCCTCGTGAGATCCTTGCCTCCCTCCACAGGTGCGGCTCGTCCTGTCCTCTTATCTGTTCTTTGGGTCGCCATTGGACGCGAATCGGTTCCCAGTATTCTTTTTTCCTTCCTGGATTAGTGTTTTTTGTTCCCCGCCACCCTTGGATTAATTTATTGTTGTGGATGTCGAGGTCGTTCCCGGAAGCCTTGCAGGTGTGTGCAGCCACCCACACTTCACCACGCTCTTTGTTTTTCTCGGTGAAAAGTTGTGGAATTTGGAGAAATAGTTAAATGTTGACTAGCGGAAGGATAGATAAACGTTGATAGATTGCATAGCGATGAATGCAAAATAAGACGAAATAGGAGGATAGACAATAACTGAGAAAGTGTGTTGTTATAGATAAGGATAAATTTTAGGATAGCGAGAGAAAAATAGAAACAGGTGCAACGATACAGACAAATACAACGATAGACGTGGATTGTCATATGCAAGGACGGATACGTACATACACTATGCAAAGATTAATAATGACTTTGGCGCAATGATACAGACATTATCTCTTTTGTGTGTGTAAGGATATTACATTCTAATCATCAATATTATTCACGTTTCTTCCTCTTTATATTACACACATATTGCCGTAAAGATAATGGTGGAGCAATAGACTTAGAGTGATCGATGAGAGTGAAGCACATTATAGTCTTACGTACACAAAGGAGATCAGTTTCTAAAAATGAATAATGAAACTTACGGAGCGATGGTCGGCAAATTAACCTTCACTAATGAAATTTCTTTAGCGTGTTATTAAATCATTTGATAATGTATTTCTCATCTAACATATTGGTAATGCGTTGGTGTTTAATGATTATGTGTCTACCTGTCAATCTATCTCTTTCCTCCTCCTCCTCCTCCTCCTCCTCCTCCTCCTGCTCACCATTTATCAAGTTTTTTTTTTTCTTAACTTTTTTTCTTATGCCTCCCTCACTGTTTACCTGTTTCCTTTGTTTCGCCTCCACTTACTCCACCTCCTTCCCCACCGCACACACACACACACACACACACACACACACACACACACACACACACACACACACACACACACACACACACACACACACACACACACACACACTCTCTCTCTCTCTCTCTCTCTCTCTCTCTCTCTCTCTCTCTCTCTCTCTCACCTTTCCACTGTTCAGCATTTTTCACGCTACTGCTGTCTTCTTTAGCTTGGTCCCTCTCCTACAGACGCGCCCAGGGTGGAGCTGCGGGCGGGCCAGTCCCTTATCATGAGTAACATCAAGGAGGGGGACGATGTGTACTTCGAGTGTGTCATAAGTGCCAACCCTCCTGTCCAAGGCCTGCGGTGGCTACTGCAGGTGAGAGAGAGAGAGAGAGAGAGAGAGAGAGAGAGAGAGAGAGAGAGAGAGAGAGAGAGAGAGAGAGAGAGAGAGAGAGAGAGAGAGAGAGAGAGAGAGAGAGAGTGTGTGTGTGTGTGTGTGTGTGTGTGTGTGTGTGTGTGTGTGTGTGTGTGTGTGTGTGTGTGTGTGTGTGTGTGTGTGTGTGTGTGTGTGTGTGTGTGTGTGTGTGTGTGTGTGTGTGTGTGTGTGTGTGTGTGTGTGTGTGTGTGCGCTAAAACCTTACCGGTATCGCCACAGGGAGATCTCCTGCGCCACAACCTGTCCGCTGGCGTGATCCTGACTAACCAAAGCCTCGTCCTGCAGCGTGTAGGTCGCCACTCCTCTGGTCTGTACAACTGTGCCGCTTCTAATGTGTTAGGCACCGCCACCTCGAAGCCCCTCAACCTCAACGTGAAGTGTAAGTGAGCACAGGGTTTGTGTGTGTGTGTGTGTGTGTGTGTGTGTGTGTGTGTGTGTGTGTGTGTGTGTGTGTGTGTGTTTGTGTGTGTTTGCACTCATCTGTCTTGTTACAGTCCGGCCGGTGTGTGGTGCGAGGCAGCAGTGGACGTACGGTGGCGCGCGGGGTCAGCAGGTGAATGTGACTTGCCAAGTGGACTCCAACCCCGCCGTTCACACGTTCCGCTGGGCGTTCAACACCTCCACCGAGATGGTCAACATTCCCAGAAACCGCAGTCGGGAGTTTGGGAGCCGCAGCATCATGGCTTACACTCCCAAGACACACCATGATTTCGGGACGCTGCTGTGCTGGGCGGACAACGAGGTTGGCGCCCAGCAGCTGCCCTGCGTCTACTTGGTGGTGCCTGCCTGTGAGTGGGACTGTGCGGGGAAGCAGCCGGTGGAGTCATATGGTGGGACATGTAGGAATGGAATGTTATCTGATCTGTATTCCTAACTGACATGCAGCGGATGGATATCGCAGTGAATTCTTGTTTCCACAGCGGTGCCGGAGCCTGTTCACAACTGCAGCGCCTGGCACAACGCGAGTGCCGCAGGGGAGGTGGTGGTGGTGTGTGAGCCAGGCTGGGGCGGCGGCCTGACGCAGACCTTCTCCCTGGAGGTGTGGCGAGGCGGCACCACTGTGGCGTCCCTCGGGCAACGCGCCGAGCCCTTCTTCACGGTGACTGGTCTTGCCCCGGGCACCGAATACGAGCTTGCCGTGGTGGCCTCCAACACGCAGGGCGCCGCCACACCCACTCGCCTCACCCACCACACTCCCATCGACGTGGCGGAGAAACGCACCAGTGCCGCTGCCGCTGAGTCTTTCGGTGTGGGTCTGGGCCTGATGCGGGCGATGCCCGTGGTGGTGGTGGCCGTGGCGGCAGGGCTGTCACTGGTGTTGTGCTCTGTGGTGACGGTATTAATCATCCGCTGCAGACTCGCCCGTGCCCACACTCACTCCCACGCCCATGCCAGACCCAAGGTGGTATGCGAAGACCCAGGGACGCTCACTAAGACTTTCGATGACGGCGGGTTCGACGTTCGCCAACGGGATCCAGATCTCATCCTGGTGAAGGCTGGTGAGTAGCGCGCTGAGCAAAGTCACGCCGCGTAGGGAGATAGCTGCGCCACAACTCAGCCCTCACACTACCAATGTGCTTTATTTTCTCCACAGGCAGACGCGAGCCGCAGTCCAGCGTCCCCACCCCACGCCCACCCACCTACAGCACCATCACCGTAAGTGTTTTTCCAGGTTCCTCGTGTACTGTCCTGCCTCTTCGCCTTCTCTCTATCTCACACTCACTTATGGCCCCTGCTTACCTCATCACCTGGGAACTTCTGCCTCGCAATGACACTCCATATCAAGATAATAGCTCAGATAAGTGAAGATTTATGCAGTTGGAACAACTAAAACGCAGCCACTGATGCTGCTGCTGATGATGATGATGATAGTCATAAAAATGATGATGATGATGATAATGATGATGATAATGTTAAAAGAATTAGTGTTAATATTGATGATATAATCATAATGATAATAACAATGATAATAACAATGATAGTAATAATGATACTACTACTACTACTACTACTATTAATAATAATAATGATAATAACAACAACAACAAAACAACAGCAGCAGCAGCAGCAGCAACAACAACAACAACAACAACAACAACAACAACAACAACAACAACAACAACAACAACAACAACAACAACAACAACAACAACAACAACAACAACAACAACAACAATAATAATAATAATAATAATAATGATAATAATAATGATGATAATGATAATAATAATAATAATAATAATAATAATAATAATAATAATAATAATAATAATATTAATAATAATAATAATAATAATAATAATAATAATAATAATAATAATAATAATAATAATAACAATAATAATAATAATAATAATAATAATAATAATAATAATAATAATAATAATAAAATAATAATAATAATAACAATAACGATAAAAATAATAGTCTAAATATGCAGCTCGCATATAAAATATTAATGATAATAGTGTTGGATGAAATAAAAATGATCAGTAGTCAATGATTGCTTGAATAAATTAATACTTAACGCATTTGCACTATTCATGTGTGTTCATGTGTGTATATGAGTGGGGTGGGACGGGGTGAATATAAACATGTAGACGTACGTAAACACACACACACACACACACACACACACACACACACACACACACACACACACACACACACACACACACACACACACACACACACACACACACACACACACACACACACACACACACACACACACACACACACACACACACACCCTGTGCTCACTTACACTTCACGTTGAGGTTGAGGGGCTTCGAGGTGGCGGTGCCTAACATATTAGAGGCGGCACACACACACACACACACACACACACACACACACACACACACACACACACACACACACACACACACACACACACACACACACACACACACACACACACACACAGCAACATCATTGGCATTATTCCTGCATCTTATATTCAGTATGTAATAGGACACGAATTGAACATTACTCAACTCATCTGGTCGGTGATCGGAGAGAGTGGATGAAGTACTTGGCTGTTGATTGACTCTACTTGTGTAATACGAGGCGCATCACCATGTTGTGTTATAACCTGTTGTGCGGTTAACGTTATCGATACTTATTCCCAAGTCTCTCCAGCTCTACCAGTTTTCAGCTTTCGTAGATAATAATATTCATTCCTCGGTCATAATGCATTATTTATTTGTTTTCCTTTCAAGCCACTAGGCCTTTTCTTGCTGTGAAAGGAACAAGTGGTTGTGGAATTCATGATAATACTAAGTAAGAGCATTATTATACTTCGTTATTTATACTTTAAAGAAAATCGTTCCCAATGTCGATGTATTTGTCTGTCTATTTGTTTACTATTTATGTACCTTGCCATATCTTTCCGTCTGACTGCGAATCAATCAATCATTTATCTATCTTTATCTCTCTCTCCCTATCTATCTATCTATCTGTCTATCTATCTATCTATCTGTCTGTCTATCTATCTCTTTATCTATCTGTCTATCCATCTATATGCCTGCTTGTTTGTTTGACCGGCAACTGGCTTAGTTCTTGAGAATAAAGTGCAGGAAGGCAGGTGTCTCCAGCCGTCCAACTGTCTTCCTGCCGAATTGATTGTCTCAGTGTCTGTCTTTCTGTCTGCCTGTCCACATTAAAACATTGAGTTGTGTGCACTGGCGCGCCTCGAGTGTAACACGGGTGCCCACCTGGGTGAGTATTGGAGAAACAGTAAACATGGAGTGCCGCTCACTGATAAAGAAGAGTGTTCAGCTCAGGCCAATGCATTGCCTATAAACTGGCCACACTTTATTTTTAGACCACACATATGCATAACTGGCAATTTCATTTAAGCTAGTGTGCCGTTATGCTCGCGCGATTTATGTTATTTGTCATTTTACTCAACATTAATTCATGGATAACACTCAAAAATGTGAAAAACAATATTGGGAGTTGAAAGGATATCAAATTGCTATTTGTTTATTATTGTTAGCTGTTAGAGAGAGAGAGAGAGAGAGAGAGAGAGAGAGAGAGAGAGAGAGAGAGAGAGAGAGAGAGAGAATGTGTACCACCATGCCACACCACGTAGGCGAAATACTTGGTGGCTGAGGTTCCAGCTGGCTTGGCGTGGCGCCCACTTCATCTTTCCGCCGCTCGCCTCTGCACTGGCCACTAATCAAATTTGTTCTCAATCACGTTTGGGAAAGTGTAGTGGCTTAATTAAATTCATTTTCGTGGAGTAATTTGTTGGTCCGATTATTGAGTCTGTAAAGCATTAGACTTTAAGCCTTAGGGTTGGCGGGCGAGGGGCGCCGGCCTGCCGTGGTAATGGCTTCAGGGCTGTACGTAATTCCATGTGCTCTATTGTGCACCAGTGTGGTGAGGAGGTGGCCTGGTGCACTCCTCCGTGTCCAGGCAATACAGCCTGAACCACCAGCGTGGCCAAGGTCTGCGTTACAAGGCCAGCCTTGGCAGCGGACAAATTTATCCCATCCCTCCCACGATACGAGAGGCGGCGGCTGGGGCTGAGAATCTCCCCTTGAAACTGGACCCTGTGCTTGCTCAGGGTCCACCAGTAAAACGACAGCGTGTGTGGCTGCCTGGAATGAGAGTCTGAATGGCGTGCTGAATGGACCTGTGGTCCATTTGACTGAGGCGCCTAGTTTTTACCCCAACTTTAGGCATTTCTCTCCTTGTGGCTTTAAAACTCATTCTGTGTGCGCTGCATGCACGGTTGAAACCTTTTTTTTCTTTAATCCTGCCTGTAGTATGCAAAAGGTTTATAGATTACTGCTTTCCTTCAATGGCTACCTGAGGGAAAGGTGATGGTGATAATAGAGATGATCATTATGATATTAAAAGTAATTGTAGTAGTAATGGTTATTGGTAATGGTAATGGTTGTTTCTTTTTTGCTTTTAAGAAAAATAAAACGAAGCAAATTGAAATAAAAGGAGTTGCTTTTTTCTCATTTTCTGCTAAACTCTGTGCGCCCAATCCATTCTTGATTAGCTATGTTTGGAAGGACTGAACTGGCTCTGAGTACCTCGGGGCAGTTGGACCCCGGCTCTTCGCTGTAATCCATGAGCGCATTGATGATTCACTTTCTGGAGAGAGCAAGTGAGGCTCACTATGACTGACGATGAACACTACTTAATTGAGGATGAATCCCAACGTGAGGTTTGCTCAAAGTCCTCAATGGTGCTGTGGTCTAATGAGGAGCCGTTGTGAGGCGAGTTAGTGTGTCTGTGTAGCGTGCTGCTTGTTGCGGCCTCGGAGTGAACGTGGCCGAGGGCAGTTGATGGAAACAATGGAAATTGTGAGCATGGAGGTTGTTAGATGTTGGGTATAGTCGAATCGGCAGAAGTTAAAAAAAGGACAGTTTTGAGTCCTCCACATGAGTTTCAGAGTACAATGTTTGTATTCTTTCCTCCACAGGCCGGCCTCCTCCACCCACACTATTCACCCTCTCTGCCTCTATCTTTACTCATAAGTTCCCTACAACCTCCTCATCTTTCCTTATTCCTTTTCTCCGCTCCCACCTCCCACCATCCTTCCATCTCCCACCATAACTCTCCGCCCCCTGTCCTGGTCCACTACCGTCCTTCCATCTTGCCTCCCAGAATTCCTCCTTCCTCCATCACGCTTGCCTCCCGCGCCTCCATCCTAATCCCTCTAAGCTAGGCTCTATTATCAAGCTTTCCCGGCTCCTTCGCGGCGGTGAGGCGAGGCGAGGCTGAGGCGCCGCCACTAACACCCCACGTATTAAACACTCGTGCGGTAAATTTCCCCACACGTCCACACCTTTCCCTCCAAGACTTGTCTGCGGCACACTCCAGGCCGCGCGTGATCTTTTACTTCTCTACTGAATGGCTTTTCCCTTGTTTCATTTGTCATTGTTATTATTATTATTATTACTTATTATTATTATTGTTATTATTATTATTATTATTATTATTATTATTATTATTATTATTATTATTATTATTATTATTATTATTATTATTATTATTATTATTATTATTGTTATCATTATTATTATTGTTGTTATTGTTGTTTTGTTGTTGCCGATGCTGCTGCTGGTGCTGTTGTGGTTTCTAAATTTAACATTACCACCGTTATTGATGATGCATTGCCACGTAATACCAACGTTTAATCGTTGTTTTTAACTTTGTCCACTAAGATCAGTTCAACATATGATTTATTTCAGTGAACACCAAAGCTTTATCCGCATCGCCCAACTCATCATAGATTAATTCCCGTAAATTGGCCTAAATCATAATTCTATTTTTGTAAGACAAATAAAACATCATAATATTAAATGGTTTGGTAATTTTATCCATAATTTTATCCTGCATCACCAAGTGAGTACCAGTACCACAGCCTCGTCTCCACCTACTCGCTCTGAGTCAGCCGCTCAAGATTGCATTGGAGCCTCCAGCGGCATGTGAAGCGTCTTGTAGTGTTAAGTCAACATTCTCTCCATCCGAGGCTGCGAGGGAAGCCCGGGGCCGCTCAGGAGGAAAACGGTTATGGCATTGCAAGATGGATCACCGTTATTGGTAAATGAAGCAGAAATTCCAGAGTATGAGGCGACACTTAATAATGAAGTATCGGTGGCAGGGAGGAGCGTGCCAGTGTACCTCAAGCACCTGGCTCAGGTGTAAAATGCACTTGGTTCGATTGTTCTAAAGTCTTCCACTAACGGCGAGACAAGCTCACCTGCTGCCGAGATGCTCCCCACCGTCACCTGCTCCACACACACAAGTAATTGATGTTTTTACCGGTAACTTGCGGGCTGAAAGACTCCATCTTGGATATGTAAGGCAGGGAACTAAGGTAGAAATTACGCTTCAAGAACTTTGTGCTGTCGCTGTGGTGCCACATATCCTGGACAGAGAAAAGAGCAAGAACAGGAAGCAGAACAGGCCACGGGAGACTATACAATGAAAATAAGTCTTCCCGGTGGCGGGTGGAATGGCCGGCCAGCCTCGCCTGTCTGGGCCTCGGCGACAGTTTCTCACAATGACTAATCCACATTCAGCAGGCAATATACATTCTGGCTTCTTTATTGCACATGTAATTTATCACTGGGTAATAATGAAATAGGAGGTGATGGATGAGTGGTGGAGGGGCTCCCCACCAAGACGTGACGGCTCGCAGCGGACGTCTTGTCTGAAGCATGAGCTCGTAAAAAGGGCGCGTGTGTTGTGTCCTCTGGAACACTAGAGGAGCTTCGCTGACCTTATTTTGACCACTGGTGGCTTTCTGATTCGTGAAGAAACGAACCTGCTGCGGTGGGTGAAATTCCTTTATGGTCGTGAGCTGTATGCCCGGCGGCCCCGCGTGGCTCACCCTCCGCTCCTCTCCCTTTGACATGCATGAGAGCCGTCGTGCTGGATCCAAGCTAACATTCGCCGCCCTGGATAAAAGAGAAATAATTCTGTTTCCACTGCATTGACTCGCAGAACTAAGTGCTTTGAACATCAATTATATAATATTTTCATGTAATTTATTTTCCTCTCGTATCAAGCGTCAAAGAGTCATGTGGGTGCATGAATCGCCACTCAAGGTGAGACGGAAACTTCATTACCTGAGAGCTTTTATGATTTTAATTATTGAAACTATTTTAATCACATTCTTACCACCACCAGCAAAATGTTACGTGTTGCTCGGCGCAGAGACCGATGCACCTCGAAATATCATTCCGCATCACACAATTAATGACTTGCCTACGCAGAATTGTACGATATTATCGGAATTATGTGCGAAATTATTGACTGGTCCTCGCGCTGAATGGAGCTCAATGGATGATTGGTACTGCGGCTGCATTGTGTGAACGCCACTTCAACCACTTCACGAATGTGTGTCTTGTTTACAGAGTTTTGTTTGAGCGAGACAGCGTGGAAAAAAGAAAGAGAGAAAGAGAAAGACAGGCGTATAGCTCTTGGTTTGAGTCCATTGATCAGCCTTGGTTCGATGTGTTCAGAATGGGGAGGTTGTGTGTTAAGTCTCTCTGAAAACCTCGTTGAAAATATAGCCAAGGGGTGATTGAAATAATGACATTCCCCTCCCATTTGCTTCCCATTCGTTGCTGCCACAAGAAGAGTCATCGTATTGCTCCCAAGGCAACACAACCTCAACATTTGCCGCAGAGATCCATTACAGCGATCGCTCCATTCCTCTCCTGCATCTATTGATTTTTGCTTTTACGTAATTATGTATTTAAATATTTGCGTATAGAAATTTAATGCTAAGTGAAGAAAATTAAGGGCATTAGTGTCCTTATTTGGTGAAGCCTTGTAACGTATGTGTGTGTTGGTTGCGTGTGTAAATACCGCTAATTACTCCGAGGCGCCTCCGCTCGCTGTTTATCTGGGAAGAATGATGAGGATGAAGTTTAATTTTCCGGCACTGTAGCTTTACTTCATCCTTATCTTAACATTAGCATAATAGTTGCTAACACTGCTTTTTATGTTCATCTTCGTGTGTTGATAGCGAGAGTGTAGGCGAGTGGCTTCAGGATATTGCTGGTTATTTCTGTCCTGCTGCCTTTGAGAGGGCGGCAAACTCTATCAGTGTTCTCCTAACTTCTTTTTTCGCGACTTAGTTTGATTTTATATACGTCCTTCACCATCCAGTATATCCAGTATTTTTACACATATACACGCAGAGAGAAACACACAAACACCTTATTTAGTTCATGTATCCTTTATGAAGTGGTGATCTGCAGCACAAGAGCTTGCTATCCAATTTTAGGTCACTTCCTGCAGTAATCTGAAGAATCTTGCTTTGTCCAGTTTGATTGTTCAGAATTATTCCTTGTTTTAAATGTCATTGAGTCCAAATCAATAAGAGTGTATATTTTTGGAGAAACACTATCACACGCATTCCCTGCTTATAGTGTGTGTGTGTGTGTGTGTGTGTGTGTGTGTGTGTGTGTGTGTGTGTGTGTGTGTGTGTGTGTGTCAGTATGAGTGTGCACGTGCGCGTATGAAGAGACACCTCGCGTCCAATTTGCAACACCAAGAGAATTAAAGTTCATCAATTTGCATTCATGTTTGCCGGTTCGGGATTTATATTTTCACCATTGTGCTCTTAATTGAACTCATTCCCGCCCCGCACCGCCATTCAGGCACCGCTTCCTGGCATGTGGGCGTCCTGCATATGCCTCAGTGGTGGGCGGCGAGGAAGTATTAAGGGAAACGCCTCTCATCATCACCACCAACACCACCACTATCACCACCAACACCACCACCATCACCACCAACACCACCACCATCACCACCACCACCATCATCATCATCATCATTCTTCGCCTGTGTTGTTTTCTGATTGTTTGCAGTTTGTCAGTTTTGTAAATGTTGTATACATCTCATTCTTTTATAATGCTGGTTTCTTTAGTACGGGTCAAAATTTGCCTTCCGTGTTCATTGGTGAATACTGTAGTAGGTATTCAAGTTCCCAACGCTTGATTGGCTAATGCATGTTTTAATTTCCTGCACTATTTGAGGTGACAGTACCGCCCTTGTGTGCTTTGAAGGTACGATGATGGAGCAGGAGGTTTATGCACGCTAAAAGGAAAGTGCTTGGAGGACCCTCTCTCTCTCTCTCTCTCTCTCTCTCTCTCTCTCTCTGTACAGTTGCGGTAACTCTTGAATAACAGGAGATAGTCTGATGTGAAGTGCTGAAATAATTTAGTTTCACCAACATTTTCCGCCTCAAGTCTGTCCCGCTCTATTTTCCACTTGTATCGCCCTAACGCTTCACGTCTGCAGAACGCCATGAAATAATTCTCCTTTTATGCCTCTATATTACATTCATCTCGTCCAACTCGTGACGGAGAGTTGTGCAGAGGCCTGGAGGGGAGTTGAAAAGTGAAAAGGGGAGGAGGCTGGACAGTTAATGCAGTTGTACAAGTAACTAAATTCATGTATCAGATAAAGGACGAATATTGACTAACCATTGACATACATATTAATTCATGTCCGTCGTAATCGTGGCATATTTTCTTTAGTATATCATGTAGTTGTCAGTGAGTGTCAGCAACGTGAAGAGTCAGCACTATTATTCATCTCTGCTGGATCCTCGTCCCTTTCCTGCACCTCCTCCACCACTCACCCGGACACTTCGCACAACTCTTGACGTCTCTTGACAGAAAGAGTCATGTGCATACTGTTTCAGAATCACCGGTTCGTGTTTACACAGACTCCTGAACCGCTTTTGACATCGACTTTAGAATGAAATATTTTGTTTATTCATGGCTAATATCTTCATCATGCAGCATGGATAGGCGGGTAGACACTCGTTGTTGTAGATACGTAGTGCTCCTTGTGTATTTGCATAAGCGTGATGTAGGCAACGCTGCAACTCTCGTGTTGATTCTATTCATATTCCTTCTCTTTCCATCCATGTTTCAGCAAAACAAGAAAACACTTGCTGCTTGCTTTCTAAAGACAAATCCTCTTACCATTCACGCCACAGTGTCTCCATTTTATATATTTACGCAATTTGAAAGTCAAAAATTCATAAATACGGTGGCTCATGAACCAGCCTTCATGCTCATGACGGTGCCGACTCAAGCTCATCTGGTATTTCCTGCAGCATTCTTTACATGAATTTCTGAAATATTCGTATTCTTGGATCTAATTTGTAATTTAAGGAGCATCACCTTACATTCGTTAAGCTACAGTTCCATTTTCTGATTCATTTTAACGGAAATCTCAAAATATTTAACTTCTGTCTATGGTTCCATCTTCGTGTGACTCCAGCTTCTCTGTTGCTCTTGGCTTTTGGACAACGACAACTCACCAGAACTTTTTACGGTGTTTTGTTGCCCTTGGCAGATCTGCTTTGCATAGAAAAGTAAAAAGTTTGGGATGTTGGTGTTCAGATTCCAATTGATATTCAAATTTCACGTCAATGTTGCCAAGGACAGGATGGTGACAGCCTGGCGTGGTGCACGAGTACGTCATTGCTGTCAAAGAGAGGGTAATGATTGGTTGGGATTTGGCCAGCGCTGAGCTTTTTGTTACCATCACTCCGGGTCTCAGTTGATGCTCCGATCGGATCGTCTCCTTCAGGGTCAGGTGATGCAATCAACGCACTCGGTATGTGTTCGTATCTGGTTGCGGTGTTGAGTCCTTGGTTGTGCTGTTGATGCTGACCTGTCGCTTGCAATTTGTGGCGTTTTTCGTCTACGGTTTCTTTTTTTTCTCTTGTTCCTATTTAAGATGTCAAGTATTTTCGTACATCAATACTATTGCAGTGTTTAAACCATGGCAGTCACTCACGCAATCTTTCTCCTACCAGTCATCCCTTTCCCTGTCAATATTACTTTACTCGCCACTCCCACCCTGCCAGTTCGTCCAACCATGTCAGCCGGCTCCAGTGGCTCTCTCATTACTTACCGAGCCTCAGAAGCTACTTACATTATAGACCCATCACGCCTCATGGCAGTTTCACTCTTATGAAAAATCCCTGATTGGGTATTTCACATAATGACCTCATGACCGGACCAAAGTCTGGTAGAGGCTGTTGTCAGGGTTTGACAAAAATGTTTGACCCGTAATAGCTTCAGAAAGTCTCCATCGTATGATGTAGAATGTAAAGTAACGTTTAACTACTGCGTTAATAATTAAGTAACTAGTACATCGTTAATGAGTTTTACTTAATTTTACATTTAATTTTCTGCGGCATTAAGAGGGAAGATTGCATACACCACAGAATATAACCGTCACTCTCACTGCGATGCAACGTGGTGGTGATGGGGATGGATTACACGACTTGAAGAATTCATGACTGTCTGTATCCACGTTAGAGGGAAATAATGAACGACCCAGTGCTGGTTTTCTTGTTAAATATACTAAGAAACGTAACTGGAAGTAGACGAGATTTTGTGCAACGCTACACTGCCGCTCACTGCTCGCATTACATATGGATCGAACGCCAAGGGAACTCCGGCGCTAATTAGTCAATGGATTTATTGGTGATGAATCCAGTGCCGAGTGGCGGCGCTAACGTGTTCCAGTGCACCCTTGTGCTGGTGGACATGTGTGTGTGTGTGTGTGTGTGTGTGTGTGTGTGTGTAACAGTGTGTGAGAGAGAGAGAGAGAGAGAGAGAGAGAGAGAGAGAGAGAGAGAGAGAGAATGAATAACGTATAAGTGTAGGCTACACAGACTTCAGACATCTCAAAGTCAAGGGCCATAGCAGGTGGCAGTTGTGGCGGTGCGCCTCTGTTTGGTGACTTTGTGGATGGCTTGGTCGATGAAAGTGATTCTGTAAGGAGGTGCATCGCCAGCTGGTGCGTGTTATGGTTAAGCTTGCTATCCGCTGCTTTATATGACCTAATCTTGCTCACCAGCTGACACTCATCTACCGCAGTGGGCGAGGCTGGTCAATAAAGTAGTAGTCCACTAGGTCATCATCTGACTCTGGTAACTGTGGTAACCAAGACGACGTGTTTTTTTTTTTTTTTTTTACGGTAAGGCCTATAGCGCCTGTAGGCACACTTGAAGAGTGTATGGGAAGCGCTGTTCAGCTTCCGCCCATTAGTGGCGCAGGCAATTTTATTTATAGTGGTACCCATATTAGGGCCCATATCACCACCCAAGCTCATCTTGAGTGTAACCACCTAGAACCTGGGTATCATGGTGACATGTAGGTAACTTTACACCACTCGACAAATGGCAAAGTGTTTTAAGGCTGTACGTGGTGGGATTCGAACCTAAGCGTGGACGTCTGCCCGATCCCACGCTCACCACCTTATCCACTATGCCACCGCCTCCCTAGCTGCGTCCAAAGCGAGTGACACACAACCGGGCCTCAACTTGAGAGAGCAAGGAAATGTTCTTGGCTTCAGCCACCTCACCGTCGCCTGGATTAATTGTAGCCGGGTCAGACTTAGAACTGTACCCTTCCCTGGCCGCTCGGGAGTGCTCAACTAAAACATTAAGTTACTCAGAGGGAGGAACGGGATGTCAAACTACGCATTACCTCGAGGGTCACTTCCTTATGTGTGGGTCTCATCACACCAGCCTTCACTAGTACGTGAAGCAGATCGTGACATTTATGTCACCGAGATTAATGGCACAAAATATCAAACAACTGATCAATCACGCTTCCTCGGATAATTGCGCATGTACGAGTATCATTTTGGAAAAAAAGGACACATTAACCCTTTGATTGACAAGGGTCCTCCTCAGTCTTCACACCCGTAACATGCTGTGAGGCACAGTTAGGATGTCATTCGGGAAGACGCTACTGACAGCAAGGAGAGTGGTCGAGTGGCTTAGTGTTGATATCTTTAGTTTTATTTGTTGTGCTAAAACCGTCTACCATTCAGTAAAGAAAAACAAATATGATGCTGTCATGAGCTGCCAAAGATTAGAAGCTCCAGTGCGAACAGTAGGAAAGGACCGAGGGATTCACATGTAAAGGTGATGAGCCCTCCCGCCGTGGGTACTGAAGCTCTAGTCTTAAACCTAGGCATACAGACGCTGATCACGATTGCCGGTATCCTGTGTTTGAAAGTTAAAATGACTTTGTTATCACGTGCTGCACTGCACGCTTGTCCAACTGCAGTGTGTGTAGAGTTTGTTTCATCTACTTGTATCATTATTGGATCTAAATCGTTTCTTTTAACGTTTGAGATTCATTCAATTAAATCTCGTTATACACACACACACACACACACACACACACACACACACACACACACACACACACACACACACACACACACACACACACACACACACACACACACACACACACACACACACACACACACACACACACACACACACACACCAATCGTTAGCGGTATATTATGACACTCGCTAGCCAGGCTTCTCTACTACACCAAACTTTCTTTGAACTCTTTGGTATTGGAAAACGAAATAAGGACCTCATTCCCTTCAATCAACAAGTGTGGAATCGAAAGTTTGCGTGGGTGTCATTTTCAGAAGTGGTTCCTATTTATGCCACATGTAAAATTGGTTTGAGGTTCAGTTATTAAATGAATTGCTGTGAACTTAGTTAATTGTGTGTCAAGTATCGATGCAGTGTCACAAATAGCGTGGTTGTTTTTACGAAGCTCCCAGTCTAGAAAGATAAATACTGCAGTGTACCTCCTGGTGGCTGTGCGAGCTGCAGCTATCAAGAGAGATAATGTAACTAAATGTTCTCAACTCAACTCGTGACATTTAAACTAAATTATTCATGAGAGAACACCTGGACCAGTGATATGACAATGACACACACCCACCCACCCACCCACACACACAAACACACACACACACACACACACACACACACACACACACACACACACTCTCTCTCTCTCTCTCTCTCTCTCTCTCTCTTTCAGAAAAAAAAAAGAAAATTACAGCTTGAAATATCAACACAAGAAATGCATTTAAGTCAGACCATGAAAGGTGTGTTTTAAAAGAATGCATAGCTAACGATGAAAAGTCTTATATAAAAATGAATATTGTGGAAATAAAAGTTCGTCAGCCCTGCAGTAGAAAAATCTGT
>NC_059281.1:16622401-16629901 GCF_017591435.1 Portunus trituberculatus
TATTTTATATAAAGAAAACAATAAAGGAAAGAGCGTAAGGGTTACCATGGGTCCCAAACTGCTGCAAATTCGTGGCAAGAAGAGGGGGAGTCACTAATTGATTTATGCAGAGAGCGGATACAGTCCCCCCTTATCCTGTTCTCTCTCTCTCTCTCTCTCTCTCTCTCTCTCTCTCTCTCTCTCTCTCTCTCTCTCTCATCACATTTTCTGTCGCTCAGTACCAGTGAATGTCACTTTCTCAGCAATGAATAACCCAGTTGTTTCTCCGGTGAGATACAGACAAGTATAGTCAATGCCATTAGTGCGTCAAATATTTACGCCAGACTTTGACCTAAACTCTAGCACTCTTTCAATATTGCTTCCAGACATTTTTAGTTCAGTGGATTCTGTGGCTATACAAAACACATTTCTCCTGCGGCACTGAAAATACCGTGAAGAGTAAGACAATTTTATTCCACTGATTCGCCAATCAAGTGAAGAGTCTAAAAGTTTGCTATTTTCTAAATACCTCAATGAAGAAGAGCAACAGTTGTTATCTTGTCAGAAACTTTATTTCATGGATAAGCCGATAATCGAATGCTTTTAAAATACTCTCAAGGTTTTACAAATACCAAACCCATTAGAGTGTGCGTTCAATTTAATGACGCACACGAGAGGTAGTAGAACCAATAATGGAATGCTTCGAAATATACTGTACTCTTACAGATACCAAAGCCATTAGACTGTTTGCATTCGATTTCAGCTCTGCACGTGAAGTGACGGGACTTATCTCAAGCATCGTTTTGTAAAGTTAGATTGGTGGAGATTTTTCAACAATGCGGTATTGTTAGAGGGCGGATAAAACTTTCCACATCAGGTCTGAAAATGTAGGCAGTTAACGCACCACAAAGCCACCTCGACACTTGGCCATCGCTTCCCCCTTGACCTCGCTTGTCTCTTGAAAGTCATGCACACAGCTCGCCTAACCTCACCTAAACTCACCATGCATTATTTCATCTCACCATCTCTGGAATGAATTCTCTCTCTCTCTCTCTCTCTCTCTCTCTCTCTCTCTCTCTCTCTCTCTCTCTCTCTAACTGTGGTAGTAAGTGAGTAAAAACCCGTGACGTGGTCTTCAGGTCAGCTTAGCCCCCTGCCTCCCCTCGCTGCCAGTCAGTCAACACGCACCTGTGTACCCATCGCGGCCACGGTAGGGGTGTCTTGCCTTGATCTGTGTTATGGTAGGATGTCCTATTACTCACACACACACACACACACACACACACACACACACACACACACACACACACACACACACACACACACACACACACACACACACACACACACACACACACACACACACACATGATCCAGTCATATGGTGTAAAATCAATTATCATGATGGAACAATAATTTGCCATAAACGTTAATGCTGTTCCGCTAATCAAGGCATGACATGATCTGCCCGCCTGGGGTCCAGACGGCTCGTGCCTCATCGGTTCTCTCACCACCGCGGCCATAACAGTCTCTGTTGTCGTAGCTCACTGACCAATCAGGGTAACCTACTTACGCGTAAAGGGGGATTAGTAATTGCTGCAAAAGGTCTAGTGAGGAAACTGGCATCGTGACTTCACGGAATGTTACTGTGCAGTGTATGTGCACTGCCGGGGAAAGCACCACCGCATCTCACGCGGCTGTCATTGCTCGTGCCATAACATCCAGAAATTCGTGTTACTTGGGAGTGTCCAGATGGTATCATGCGCTGCCTTTGCTATCCCAGAACACATTACGGAGGTCTCCTGTGAACAAACTTATATACAGACATTTCCGGTCCCAGCAAATGTTGGCGGGATCGATCAACAGTACTCATTAGATATTTGTTACAACAGAGGCGCAAAAAATGCTACAAACAAAAAAGGAAAGCTTGATGCGCGCTGCTACATATATACACCTTGTTTTAACCTTGAACCCTGTGGTCGTTCTCTTAATCTCCTTCGCCTTGGGTTGTTATTTAGGTACAATTCAATGAAAGGGATTACCTCATCGGAAACTTGCCTCATTTCCATATGGCAGGAATTAACGCTAATAGATTATATAGCTAACTGTGCATGATTCAGTGCTGCAGTACAATCGATGATTTAACACGTGGTCGCACCAGCTCTACCTTATATCCTGTGAAGCTCTAAGTAGTAAACACGTCAATTTGTTTTCGCAGGCTGTTGTTCAGTGTGTGTGTGTGTGTCGCTCGTCCTTATCATAACACGGATATTCTGGATGATCCTTTTAACCTCTTGACCTATCCTTTGATACTGACACCCTCAGTGAACATTTTTTTTATTTCTTTTTGCTGCCTTTTTTTAGTGCTCTCTTACATAAAAAGAGAAGGGAAAACTCCATAAAAAGTGACGGTCCTAAACGTATATTGTGGTTCGAACTAGTCAAGTGAGTTAGCTCCTGACCACTCCAACCAGTTCGAGGCTACTGTCTGTGCCAAGGTGCTTGAGGCTTGTTAAGTTTCGGTGTTCCTGTCACGTGCACGAACATCCCTTGCATTTTCAACAAGAGGTCGGCAAACACATGCAATTTAATGAATGGATGCATTGCCTCAACACTTTGTTTTACAAAAACCTTCCTATGTATTACGAAGCACACACGAAAGAAAAAATATGTGTTGAAAATATTTGTCATCCTCTCTGCATTTTTCCGGTGCTGTCAAATACACCTTATATTGTTTCAAAGAGTACTGATATAGTGAAGTGAACTTAGTGTGGTGAGAAAACGCGTCATTTAATGCCTTTGAATTTACCTCCAAAACTTTGTTCCTTGATGCAGCGTTCCCACGTATGTACATTATGCTGCAGTTTGAACTATGTTTGGTGTATTAATTGTCTTGCGCTCAATTAATACACGAGACAGCAGAGGCAACAACACACGGAAGTAAGGATGAGTGCACAGAAAGGGGAGGCCAAAGGAGACCGGCGCGGGGTGAGCTCTGGCAAGGGTTGCGGCGCCTCAGATGGATTCATGAACTCGGAAACCTGTAAATATATACGTGTTTGTATAATTTCCTCTCTGTTTATTCTTGTCTTTGCAATGGTTTACTGTCGCTCTTGTCCATGTGTCATTTTCCTGTCGTCGTGAAGGGGAAGTGTTCCTTTTTGTCCTCGGCACCATTACCATATTTATAAGCCACATATGACTCGCTGATGTGATGACCAACTACGAGGCTTCGATAACGAGTTTGGCACAGCTAAACAACAGGCTGTGAAATTCGCCCAGACCTAAATTAGGTAAAAGATGAACACGTGATTAGCGTGCGTAGTGTGCATGCTGCTCCTCTGCCGCATTACTATGGAGGCATCTCACCAGGCACTCAGGGAGCCAGAGGGCGTAGTGACTCACGTGGTGACGGGGCATGTGTACTGTGATGGTGAACGAACATTCTTTTTTTTTATGTAAGAGTGGAAAACTGGCCAAGAACAACAAAAATATAATAAAGGCCCACTCAGTCGCCAGTCTCCATAAAGATCCGATAGAGTTAGCTAAAGGACAGGGATTAATGTCTTGAAACCTCCATCTTGAATGAAGTTAAGTCATAGGAAGTTGGAAACCAGACACAGGCAGGGAGTTCAAGAGTTTACTAGAGAAAGATATGAAAGATTGAGAGCACTGGTTAACGCCTGCAGAGTTGGGCAGAATGGGGGTGAGAGGAAGAAGAAAGCCTTGTACAGCGAGGCTGGGGAGGTATGCAGTTAGCAAGATCAGTAGAGCAGTTAACATGAAAATACCCATAAAAGATAGTAAGAGATGCAACATTTCGACGGTGAGAAAGAGACTGAAGACAATCAGTCAGAGAAGGCGAGTTGATGAGACGAAAAGCTTTTGATTTCATCCTATCTAATAAAACTGAATGGAAGTTCCCCAAGCATGCGAAGAATACTCCATACAAGAACGGATAAGGCCCTTGTACAGAGTTAGCTGTTGGAGGGGCGAGAAAACTGGCGAAGATGAGTCAGAACGTCCAACTTTATAGAAGCTATTTTAGCAAAAGATGAGAGGTGAAGTTTCCAATTAAGATTATGAGTAAAGGACAGGCAAAAGATATTAAGTGTAGAAGAGGAGGACAGTTGAGTGTCATTGAAGAAGAGGGGATAGTTGTTTGGAAGGTTGGATCGAATTGATAGATGAAGGAACATGAAACAGCCTTGTGTCATCATATCACTTCAAAGTAGCGGATGAAATCAAACAATTATGTACAGTGGTGTGGTCCATTGTGAAGATAATGTGCTGTGTGGCCTCGTGTCACGTCTCTACGCTACACTTTTAGTATTCACGTACATTCAATTCCAGCAAATGCATCCTTACTTCATGTGAATAGCTTGAATTTTCAGCCATTTGAGAGCATAGGCTTCTCTGGTGTCAACCGGGCGAAGCTTAAGTAGCATCTTGTTTGAGGTACACGTTCCCTCACTGCATCGGCCGCTTATGAAGATTATGCATAGGAGTGTTACTGTTTTTATTTTCTATAGCTATAAAGTCAGTGTTTTGATGGCGGGATTCCTCGTGAGTCGGATGACTTGCTGGTACTTTGGAAAAATTGCAAACGTCATTTAAGTCATTATTACATGCGCCTGCTATCCCCAGAGTTTGCCAAGGAAAGCCAAGGCAGCATGATAAGCTTTTAATAATGTCTTCTCTTTACCAGCAGAGCGAGCACGCATCGGTGAGGTCGAGCAGCCCTGCGGAGGGGTCCTCGCTGGGCCACACCGGCCGTTCCTCCGTGCCCTTGGATGGCGCCCGAGTCACAGCGGGATCCACCGGACTTGGCAGCACCGAGAATGTTTCGAGCGCCGCCGCTATCCACACGGCGCCCAGAATACCTCGCCCCTTGATAAGTACACAGTCCCCGGTCCCTTTGGGTCGAATGGGTAGGTCTGCCTCTTGTTTAGAGGAGCAGAGATTACCTCTCACTTCCACCTCCTCCCTTCCCCGCCGCTCCTCCACCCTCGTCCTCCATCCCGAGTTCTTTCCGCTCAACCTCTCCACCAGTAGGGAGAGTTGTGTATAGTCAGGGGGCAGCTGCTCGCTCTCTCGGCTGCAGTGTTCGTAAGGTAGGTAACTAGCTGTTTCGTGGGTTTATGGCAGTATTTAGTGTTTTTACCAGTGTCAAAATGTGCAGCGTGCTTGCTAACGACTGTGGCGTGCCAGAGCCACTTTGTTCCCTGTCCAGAGGGGTGTGCCACTGAGCAGAAGGGGTTGAGCAGGAGGAGGCACTTAGGTGGCAGTGGTGTGAGTCTGACGGTAATGCCACACAATGTGCGTCGTGGGGAAAGATGTTCTTCATATTACAGGGGAACTTTACTTAACCCTTTGAATGAGGATTGACTGCAGATTGACTTTCCTCTTCACCACTCGTTGTTGGAAGTTAACGAGACTTTTTTTGTGTGTAAATTTAGGACAAATGTGGCAGTGTGAATGAAGTTTGTGACCGTAATTGATGCTCCGGTGTATTTGTCGATCAAATAAAAGTGATTGAATATCATGGGTGTGTTATTACTCAACCAAATATCTGATACAAAACATCACTACAAATTACATAAATATAAGAATGGTACATAACGCGTTTGTGAAACTACTATGAAAAATATATTCAACAAATAAAGAAGTCATTGCTCACTGGTCTTCTCCAATAATGCCCAGTGAATCCTGTCAGAAGAGTGGTTTTCAATAAAAGCTGAAAATGGTGAATTGTGCAAGTAAGCCGACAAAAATAAGAAAAAAAGTGTGAACTGGTATCTGTGGCGTTGGCCGCGACGTCCGCGGCGCAGGTCCACCCTCAGGCCCAACTTGTGAGCCGAACATTCTCGATGGTGGGTGTTTACTGAGTTGTGACACTGATGTCATCCATAAAGTGGACATTTTAGTGTTACTTCTTCAGCTTCAGGCAAGCTACCGTGACCTGAAGCCTGTACCGTGCTGCTGAAGCCTACCTGGGACACATTTTGCCGGAAATACTGCAGAAATGAGGAAGAAAATAAGTCATCCCATGTTGTTGACTGGTGCCACTACAGGTTCCCTAGACGGCGCTAATATGCAGGTAAGAACATTTAATCAATTTAAAAAGACTACCATTATTTGCAGTGGTATATTCTACTGCTTTCAGATTTGTTGGCCCTTCAGTGTTATGCTACACACACTAAGTAAAAAAAAAGTACATTACTATAACGTTAGTCTCCGAAAAGATAGGTGGTTGGTGGAAGGGAGGCACGGGGGCGTGGGAGGGGGCCCGGCTAGATATGGCGGGCGGGAGGTACGAGCACTATTACTCACACAAAATGGAATATACAATGACCGTCGTCCATCCCTGCCCCCAACACGTGCCTAATTAAATATGGGCGTGACACAGTTCCTCTGTTCGCTGGAGGGGCGAGTACAGTCCGGCCGCCGCGGCTCATAACCTTTGAATAACTTCTGTCGATTAATAACCCAAATGGAGGAATGTCTACGGCTGCATACGATTAATGGCGGGTCCTTTGGCCTGTCTTTCTCATAGGGAGTGACTGCTCATGTAAGGGTGGCGGCGGCGGCGGCGGTGGTGATGGTGGAAGAGGAGGAGGGAAGGGAGTATACGAGGTGCTTAATCAATGTGGTATTGGTGTTGGATCAGATGGGTATGGTGATAAAGGAAGGATTCCCCTGTGTGGCGGTGATGGTGGTGGTAGAAGAGGCAGGTGCGGGGAAGGACAGCCAATGGTGAGAGTGAATGAGGGAGATCAGTGATAGAGGCAAAGTTTCCTCGTACATGAGGCAGTATTGGACCGACGTGAAACAACCATCGAACTATCCAACTATCCAGCACTAATCAACCGTCCCTAACTATACTGAAACGCGATTTTCTTGTTACACGGGAAGAATTCGGTGCAGAAATTGTTTATGACATCGTGTCAAGAGTCCGTTGGTGGGGGGGGTGGATTGGAAACCAGGGGAGGGTTCAGTTGCGATGTTCGGTTCACTTTCTTACCGAGGTTTGTGAGGAGCCGGACAGGGGACGGTACTACGGTCCTCGAGAGGAACACTGCCTCGCCAAACATGAGACACGGTTGACACTTCCCTCTCTCCGTCTTCCTCGTAATTTTAATACTTTCAGTACCATGGATTTTCTTTAATTTTATTTTTGATACTATTAAAGCCTTTAATAGTTTCATATTACAGTTTTGTGATTGACTACTGTAGATTGGCTGACAATTGATGACTTTAGTAAGTTTACTAATTGCCCAGAATCGGATAGGCTTGGAGGGATTGGCGCGAAGAACGTGTATGGCATTTCTTTTGGGGTAATTCTTGAGTGAAGGGGATTTACGACGTGCATAATTGAGATTTTCGCTTTGCCATTATTTCCTGAAATTGGCTTGATTAATAGGGTATGGAGACGGGAGAAATGTGTAATTAAAACACGTTGTCAGATAATGAATGACATTAATTTGGGATAATTACGAGGTTCCAATATTTTATACGCCT
>NC_059281.1:16634901-16637401 GCF_017591435.1 Portunus trituberculatus
GTAGTTGAGATCCAAGGCAAGGAGAATATAGATAAGTCAAATTATGTGAAGGCTTTGCTGTGGCAGTGTGATGAGAAAAATAACTCTTGTAACATTTAGATCTTTCATGAACATCTTGACTTTGTGAGTGACTTGAAAATTTCATAGGTGCAGTGAATGTCAGGGGTACCAGAAAAGATAGAAAGCGGCGTGCAGCAAGAAAGGGCGGAAAGTTGATGCGAGTTATTTTAGTTATAAGTTAGGTAATTAAAGAAACATTATAAAGATATTCTGATAATATTTCTGGAAACATTTCATCGCAAAAATGTTTTATTTTTCATCTTACCTTGCTTTATAACTCAACATAAGTTAAGGCAAAATTTTCCCTTGATTTTGAATATTGTAAAGATCTTAATGAGATGCGGGATTTTGAAAGACAAAACTAAGTTTCACGTCTGGAGGGAATATCAGAAATTCAGTTTATAAAAAGTAAGAGTTTGAATATTCTTTCACGTGGAAAGAAACACCGGAAAAGTGAGGGTGGAAACATGTATGCATAAATCTAAAATAAAAGAAAGCAGGGAAAATAGAAGTGAGAAAGAAACAAATGTTAACTTATATGGAAACAAAAAAGTGTCAGATTAAGAATGTTGAGAGAGAGAGAGAGAGAGAGAGAGAGAGAGAGAGAGAGAGAGAGAGAGAGACAAAATGATAAAAACAAGAGAATAAGTGATTGATAGACAAAGATGGAGGAGATGTGTAAGGCTGAATAAATGACTCAGAGCCTCACCCCTTTTGCCATGACGCTTGCTAGAACGAGGGCGGCCCAGGACGTCCAGACAGTGACCAAAGTTTGGATGTCTGTGTCAGGGCGAAGTAGGGTCAGTACTCAGATCCTGAATGGCTACCGATTGCTTGTGGAACTCTGGACGATCTTTTTTTTTATTTCTTCAGTCAACTTGTGATTCGGTCGTTAAAGTAGTTATCTGCGTCCATATGGTGGTAGTGTTGATGGCGGTAGTGGAGGAATAACAGTAGTAGTAATAATAGTAGTAGTAGTAGTAGTAGTAGTAGTAGTAGTAATAATTAAATGACTCAAGGCGAGATGCTATAGGACGCCTAACTTCTGATCTTTCACTTGTTTCTGATTGGGGCAGAGAAAACCTGGTTTTGTTCAATGCCTCAAAAACTCAATTTCTACAACTATCTACTCGACATAACCTTCCAGACAACTATCCTCTTTTCTTCAATAACACTCAACTTCCCCTCTCCTCTACATTAAACACACTCGGTCTATCCTTCACTAAAAATCTAAACTGGAAATTTCACATCTCTACTCTTGCTAAATCAGCTTCCAAGAAGTTAGGTGTCCTGTGGCGTCTTCGTCCATTTTTCTCCCTCCCAGCTGCTTGCTCTGTACAAGGGCCTTATCCGCCCGTGTATGGAGTATGGCTCTCATGTCTGGGGGATCCACACACAGCTTTACTAAACAAGGTGGAATCTAAAGCTTTTCGTCTTATCAACTCTTCTCCTCTAACTGACTGTCTTGATTCTTTAAGTCACCGCCGCAATGTTGCATCTTTATCTGTCTTCTACCGCTGTTTTCATGCTGTCTGCTCTTCTGAACTTGCTAACTGCATGCCTTCCCCTCCTGCGGCCTCGCTGCACAAGACTCTCTACTTCTTCTCATCCCTATTCTGTCCATCTTCCTAATGCAAGAGTTAACCAGTATCTTCACTCCTTCATTCCCTACACTGGTAAACTCTGGAACTCTCTACCTGTGTCTGTATTTCCACCTGCCTATGACTTAAACTCTTTCAAAAGAGGAGTGTCAAGACACCTCTTACGTTAACTGGACCCTCCTTTTAGATTTTTTTGTTTTTTCTCTTTCTCCTACTTTCCTCTTAACAGGGCCTGGCAACCAGCGGGATTTTTTTTTTTCCAACACTTTGTTTTCCCTTGGCCAGTGCCCTTGTAATGTAAAAAAAAAAAAAAAAAAGTAGTAGTAGTAGTAGTAGTAGTAAGAATAAGAGAAGGAAGAAGGGAAGGAGAGAAGATGATGTTAAAGGAAGGAGAAGGGAAGGCAAGGACTTTAAAGAGGAGGAGGGAAGGTAATAGTGATGAGGAGAGGAGCAAGAGAACGAGAAAGGAGGAGGAGGAGAAGAAGGAGGAGGAGAGGTGAGTGGGATGAGGAATGGATAGCTCATCAATAAATGCATGCACCACTTTCTACATCTTGCTCCTAGTCATATATTATTTAGTTTTTAATTTACTTGGCAGAGGATCGTCCACATTAATAATGCATCGCCACATTCGGTTTGTGTGATATATCAGGTTGCATTCAATTCCTCCTCTAAAAAAGAAGAAAACAAAAGGTCCCTTGGTGAAGGAGCGGGAGAGAGGAAGTAGATGCCGCTGTGCCGAGAGTGGAGGAAAGACGGTGGATGAGGAAAGAAAATCGAAGTGACAACGTCATTTTGGTTCTCAGCAAATTGGTTCTGGGTTTTTCTATACACATTTG
>NC_059281.1:16644901-16667401 GCF_017591435.1 Portunus trituberculatus
CTTTTCTTCCTCTGTCTATTTCATTTTTCCACTTCTTTGCCCACTAGCTGGACCGCCCGTGGTACAAAGGTGAACCCCCTGGGCTTGCTTCAGGGGGGCCCCTTAGAGGGGTGCTTTAAGGAAGCGGGCGGTCTGGGGCCGTAGGGACGTAGGCAAGTCTCTTCGGAGGCAATTTCCCCCTGCCTCCCGACGCCTATTAGTAGGCGGGGGCCGTTGGAGGGGAAATTGTAGGCAGTTCTTCCATAGGTAGCTGTGGTTCTACTCCTCGGAGTAGTCTTGTTGATAGGAAAAAGGCGCCAGGCTGATCATAGGACTGGTTTAATTCGGACAAAGGAGGTCGATTAGCGACCCACCTGTGTTCGGGGAGACCGTAAGTCCGTGGTCGGTGTGGACCTAACAAGTACACTGACACTCTACACATTTACACACTATATGTTACAACATTGCGTTATTACTGCTACCACGCCAAACTACAACAATCTTGGAGAGCCTATGAAGAAAGACCAATATGCCTCGAGTAAAGATTAAAGCCAAAGACCCAAAAGACCCAAGAATACAATCAGCACTTCTGACAGCACTCTCCAACAACGATATATATGCCACTAAGCTGATACCAGTCAACGATGGATTCGTACTACTCACATCAACAGACGAAGACCTGGACAAAATTTTCCAAAACCAAACCACCACGGACCTGACAAATCATGACTTCCACCTTCAGCTGCCATCTGAACTGAAAGCAAAAAGGACTATTTTAATTTTTAATGTAGACCCACATATTTATAACAATAGTACTGATGAGATCAGTGAAGAACTTCTGCAACACAACACCTGGATACAAAACATAAACACAATATTTAAGTTCCTGAATTTAAGGACAATAAAAATCACCTTTGGGGATGCAGCAACAGCTCAAAAAGCAACAGAATACGGCATTAGACTATTTCAAATGAGCATACTTAAACAACAGATTCAGCAAGAAAAATTTTACCACATTCAAACCTGTTAAGGCTGCTACGCCATAGAGGACCACAACACCAACTCATGTCCCCAAAGCAAGGAAACAAAAATATGCTCAGAGTGTTCGGCAGACCACACCTGGAGGGAATGCAGTAATAGCAACAAAAAGTATATCAACTGTGACGGAGATCACAGGACACTTTCCATGAAATGCTCAAAAAGAAAAGAGGCAATAAAACAAAAAAGAGATAAAGAAAAAGAAATAAACACATACGCCAAAGCAGCTAAGACCACAACAGCGCCAATGATCCCAATAGAAACTACACCAGCCACAATAGACAAGGACACCCATATAAAAATTTATTCATGCATACTTCATGCACACGTCATGAACATTACGGAGCCTGGATGCTATGAAAAGGAGCTCAATGAAACCTTAAAAGCCAACAACCTTCCCAGTATAAAAATCCCCCATACTCCAAACTCAAATAAACTGATAAAAATTCTCACTCAAGAAGAAAAGGCACAGCGAACAGATGACACGCACACAGAACAAGCACAAGGTACCACTAACAAAATCACAACAAAGACTGGAAAAGAGCCTAACAGCAACACAGTCAACACACCAAAATTACTCACCAAAGATATCCAACTCAAAATCTACACACCAGAGAGTACTGGATGGCCGGAACATTTAACCCCACGAGACCTCACAAAAGGCCTTACAGACAACAAATACAAATTAACTTTCTCAGATAACACATTAGAAGAACACGAAATAATCAATCTCATAAGAACAAACGAAATAAAACTTGATGGTTCTTGCTGGAATAAAGTAGATGACAGCACCTTTAGAAAAATAAGAACAGGGCATGTTCCAGACTTAACTCCTCCACCAAAAGACCAAAGACGCCCACGAAAACAATCCAGGTAACCAAGTCAACCACAATGGCAGCAAACAAACTAACATTATTACAACACAATGTACAACACTGGCACAACAGGAGGATTACCCTATCAAATACATATAGAGTAATAAACCCAGGTGTAATCCTTTTAAACAGCCACTGTATACCTGACTCCTTCCCAATGAAAATACCTTATTACAATATATTAAAAAAGAATAGCCCATCTCCTTACTAGAGATTCCAGGGAAAATACTAGAAAGACTAATCAATAGAAGACTAAGACTACATCTGCAAATCAACAATAACTACAATGAAAACCAATTCGGATTCAGGGAAGGTCGTGGCACAACACATGCTCTTGCCATAATCAAAGAAAAGATCGCACAAAATAAAGCTGATTCAGGACAGTGCCAGGTAATCTTAAGAGACGTATCCAAAGCGTTTGACAGTGTTTGGCACTCTGGACGAAAATACAAAATACTTCAGTTACAGCTACCTATAACAATAGAAAATTGCTATGTAACTTTTTAGATGAAAGAACAGCATCAATAAAAATAGGCAACCATACCGGTACAGCTTTTGAACTTCCTTGTGGGGTGCTGCAAGGAAGCGTCCTCTCCCCTACTCTCTATACAATTTACAAAAATGACCTAGAGCAGTCCACTAGAAATCTTAGCATCAGCTACGCAGACGATATAACACAGGTAGTAGGCTATCAGGGCAGGTCCAAGAACATGATGAATATACAGAGAGAGAAATAAAGAGAGTTAACACATTCGAAAAATCCTGGAAAATTGAAACTAATTTAGCAAAATTTACACCACTACACCTAGGAGCAAAAAAACACCTACCCACTGAACATAGACGAAGACATTATAGATTTTAAAACTGTGGGAAAATGCTTAGGTTTGACAATAACTACAAACGGATACTATAAACATGTGCAAGACAGGACAATGTCATAGACAGACTACTTTGTTAACGCGGAGTAATGTAATGTTCTGTATATAGTGTACTGGGGCTGTGTATTGTTCCGCTACCCCAAGGGACGCCACGAGTCTGGTCCCAACACAGCTTGTGGACAGGCTCACACTCTGGCTGGCAGTCCGCTTGCCTTCCTTCTTTGACTGGTCCTCCTGTCCTGCACAGCCAGTCTACCTCTACAGTCTACTGTCTACAGTCACACTCCAGTGTGTAGACTGTAATTCTAAATCATCACGCTCGCTACAAGTTTCATCTAGCCGCTCTGACTACAAGTCTCTGGCTGGCCGGCTACTTCTCAAGCCTCCTCACGGCTACTCGCTACCAAGCCTCCAGTACATTTTGTATCCTACAATAAACACAGGGAAGTTTCCCCGGTGTTTCTCTTCAACCACACCAGAACATATTGATGGTGCCAGCGGTACCAGGACATTGATGGTGGCAGTCGTCCACAGCCTGAGATCACCGCCACATGCAGCCTCGTGATGTGACGGCGTCCTTCCTGCTTCCCCAGCCTACCGCCCTGCCAAGGATTTTCGTGGAGCTGAGGACATCCATACATCTCTGCTACTTTATAAGTATCACCTGTCGTGAGTAAAACTTTATAACCACAGTGATTATTTTTTTTTAAATATTTTAGTGTACCAGTGAGTGGCGTTCTTGCGTAAAAAAGCGCGCCATGTTTGGTCCCCAGTGATGCTAGTATCTGATTGGTCGCCTATGACATAAGAGCTTCCTGATTGGCTCTGGACAGACGCCATATTTATTATTTTGGTTGAGGTACCAAATATTTATTTCTTTGCAAGTACACATTTTTTTTCAATGAGTACACATTTACACATTATTTTTTTGTCTGTGCTGATTACTATTACATTGTTGTACATGTTTTGATGTGTTAGTGTTATATGCAGTGATTTCTTTATTTACGTGTGCATAAATTTATTTTTACGTGATTTTCCTCAGACACGCAGTTTTCTTTGATTCAAATTTTAAGGGTAACTCCTATATTCATGTTTTCTTTCAGTGTGCACTTGCTATAATCATTTACTTGCCAACTTTTCATAATTATTTCATTACATTCTTATTTATAATTATATTAACGTAATTAGTACAGCACTTTATTCATTTTATTGTGTAAATTATCATTATTATATCTTGATTATTGTGAAAAGTGTACTTAGTATAATTTCATATTTTATTTTCTCAAGTCTGATACACTTATGTTCTTGTGAAGTACTCTTGTACTAATATTATTCATTTTCACAGAGTGAGTGCTTAGCAGACCTGTATGTTGAGAAGTTCTTATTTAACCTGTCTGTGACTCAAGTTATCGTCTGTTTACGTACGAGTACACACACAGCACACCTGTACGTGGTCCAACACAATTTCTTTGGAGTGGTAACTATATATATATATATATATATATCTGTATGTTTTACGTAGTGGTAAATCTTATTATCAACAAATTGTCACAATGTCTGACCCTGTTGCTACTACAACTACTACTACTACAACTTCTACTACTACAACTGCTACAAATAATTTCACTCCTGTGACTACATCTACTACAAATGTCACATTACCTCTTACATCTGTGGCATCTCCAGCTATTAAACTTCTACAACATGACTCTTCCATTCAGAAATTCAGTGGGGAAGATATTGACACATTCTCTTGCTCAATTTTTACAGTTGTGTGAAGTGTATCTCTTATATTATATCATGTTATATTATATTATGTTGTATATATTGCATTATATTATATTATATTCTTATGTGCTGTCCCCAGATGACACATGGGGAGGGATTAATGTAATGTAGGTAATAGTTTCTTTTGATTGTAAATTTTCTTGATTTATCAGAAGACATATTCATGCTTCTCAGGCCTTAACACACAGGCGTGGCCCCTAGGGTATATCGTGTGTTTAATGGGGGGTTCCATTTGCAGTCACATTTTTTACATCCCATTTTACTGTTTTATTACTAAATTTACACTAACATTTTCTCATTCTCCCTACCTACATAATATTTTTTTTGCTAGTGTCAATTATATTTATTCTACCTATGTATGTAACTTCAATATTAATGCAACATTCATTACATTTTGTTTTAGCAGCACCTCTACTGTTATACATTGTTATCTGCTCTATCCAAGTTGAATTAGCTACTCAACTTGTGATATGTAGGTGATTTATGTTATTTATAGTTGAGTGTTTGTTTGCTGTTTTTGTGTTTACATTATCATCTTTTCATGATTTTCACTTATGCTCAATTATATTATATATATATATATATATATATATATATATATATATATATATATATATATATATATATATATATATATATATATATTGCTTATCACATGTATTATATGTAAGAAACAATACTTATGACATATACACTTTATTCACCATATGTAACACATTTTACACATGTATGTAACATTGTTCCTTATGTTTCAGTGATTTGATTATACATGATCATGTAACATTTCTATGTCTTTATACAAATTTTGTATGTTATATTTACTAGTCATTACCACAAATGTGTAAATTTTTTTTATCAATAATGCATCTTACTTTTGAAATAGCATCAAATTAATCTATTTAGCCATGTTATACTTACAATATCATGTTATTGCTATTCATTTGCAAACTAACTATATTTTCTTAATTGTTTTCACACTTATGGGCTATCTATTTTGCTCAGTGCATTGTATGACATGTCTAGTTATCATTATTGTACTTTTTGAATTGTTTAAGTATTGACTAGATTGCTCGGTGAGGACACCTTCGTTAGCGTGGTCGAGCAATATCATAGACAGACTACTTTGTTAACACGGAGTAATGTAATGTTCTGTATATAGTGTACTGTGGCTGTGTATTGTTCCGGTACCCCAAGGGACGCCACGAGTATGGTCCCAACACAGCTTGTGGACAGGCTCACGCTCTGGTTGGCAATCCGCTTGCCTTCCTTCTTTGACTGGTCCTCCTGTCCTGCACAGCCAGTCTACCTCTACAGTCTACTGTCTACAGTCACACTCCAGTGTGTAGACTGTAATTCTACATCATCACGCTCGCTACAAGCTTCATCTAGCCTCTCTGACTACAAGTCTCTCTGGCCGCCGGCTACTTTTCAAGGCTCCCTCACGGCTACTCGCTACCAAGCCTCCAGTACATTTTGTATCCTACAATAAACACAGGGAAGTTTCCCGGTGTTTCTCTTCAACCACACCAAAACATATTGATGGTGCCAGCGGTACCAGGACAACAAACAAAGCCTTAACAGCACTTAAAAAGCTATACAGATTCAACCAGATGCCAGAAAAAATCAAGGTACACCTAGTGAAAGCACTAGTTCTCCCAATACTGGAGTACCCACCAATCCCAACTCACGCACTAAGTAAAGCACAAATAAGCAAACTACAGAAAACACATAACAAAGCCCTTAGATTCGCTACAAACCAAAGACACCCATACACAATGTCAACGATACAAATTCACGAGCACACACAAACTACACCAATAAATATCAGACTACATGAAAAAGCAAAGAGAATATGGGACAGACTGGAGAGCATAGAATACCAACCGTTGATACGCATGAAAGAAACAAGAGAACATATCAACCATAATAACAAAAACTTTCCAAGTAGCCTAAACCTCTATAATACACAACCAGAACCTAACTATAAATAACACAACACTTATTTTGGAAAACACTTACCTTACGTTCCTGTTCCAAAATGAGACGATAAACCAGCTCCTCTGCGCTAGCACTGCACTAACTCTTTACAACCTACAACCAGAATCTAATTATGAATAATGAAACACTTACCTGTGATACCACTTACCTGACGCTCCTGCAGTACTTAACAACTCTCCAGCACTTACCTGAAAAGGAAAAAATAGCATTAACATACGTTTGGTTTGAGTGACGAAGATAGAATAACAAGACGTAGCTTGAGTTCCTCTCCTCTGCTCCGCGCCCTGAGTCGCCGGGAGAAGGGTGTTGCCAAACACGGTGTGAGGAGCAGGGTGGCTCCCCGTGGGCAGCCCTCTCTCTCGGTGAGGGGTGGAGGCCACCAGCTCTGTCTGCGGATAACTGGCAGCGGAGAGAGGAGAGAACGGTGTCTCAAGGCTTGCGGCTTGGTTGATCTTAACTTATACTTGTAAAGATCCAACTCTAAATCATAGATATATTCAGGGGAAAATAAAATTCTAAAGTACGACTTTGGTGTGTAGAATTGATACGTACAAAACACTTATTAAAATAAAAAGTTAAGCAGTCTTGTTGATAGGGAATGTTGAAATTATAGCTGGGTTCTGCTTACAAAAAAAAAAAAAAAAAAAAAAGTGAATGTGTGTCTAATATATGTGTAAGTATATATGTGTATTTGTGTGTATGTATGCGTGTGTGTATGAATGTGTTTGTGTACATGTGTAAATAATTAAAACAATAGTGGAAAAATAGATAAATAGAAAAATAAATAAATAAAATAAATGAATAAATAAAATAAAAAATATGAAAATAAATAAATAAATAAATAAATAGATATGCAAGACCAACCTCCTAGACAGGGTAACAATGTGTAGCACAGCAGTAAAGTGAGTGCACTCTTCCCAGAAAGAACAATAGCAAAGTGGCCTGCCCACAAACTTTTAACTTCTACTTGCTTTCATTTTCTCTATACTTTTCTTCACTCTGTCCAACCCTTGTTATCTCTCCTCTTTCTACTAAAAGAGCAAAAAAAAAAAAAAAAAGCAAGCCCATATCACTACCCAAGCGCATCTTTGGTGTAAGACAGTTACACCTCCACCTAGAACCTGGGTATCATGGTGACATGTAGGTAACTTCAACCACTTGACAAATGGCAGTTTCAAGGTGGCTCGTGGTGGGATTCGAACCTACGCATAAACGTCTGCCCGATCCCACCACCACCAACACCTTATCCACTACACCGCCGCCTCCCCTTATATATATATATATATATATATATATATATATATATATATATATATATATATATATATATATATATATATATATATATATTATATAAGATTTTCAAAGATCTTTCAAAGTACAGTGTAGTCTCTCAGTCTCTTAGATTTCATTTACTACCGCTCATTAGTGTCCTGTGTTGACGACTCTTTTCATCCGCTCCCAGCCTTCCTCCCCTTACCCCTCCCACACACTCTCTCTCTCTCTCTCTCTCTCTCTCTCTCTCTCTCTCTCTCTCTCTCTCTCTCATTCCGCGTGTGTGTGATAGGAAAGTTTTCCCTTCCGTCGCTCCAAACAGGCTCCAGTGGTTGCAACACACGCGGCATCCAAGCGTTGGTGGAACATGTGCACAACTGTTTCTTCATTAATTATTAGCGGGTGAACCTTTAAAGAGGAGAATACATTGCACTGGTTCTCGTCGTCGCAATAGTAATTATATATGTGTTCATGGATTTCTTTAAGTGTCAAGGAATATGAAGTGTGAGTCAGGAAAAATACTGATTGCTTTCTACAGTCGTGACGCGTCTTAGGAGACTGTGTAGGTCCGGAAAAAAAAAAAAATAGAATTACGCAACCCAGATAGAACACGTAGTAACGTCTTCCATAAAGTGTGTAGAAGAGGTATACGCTTCTAACCAACGGGCATAGATGAGGAAGTTTTCTATATAAGTCGGTATACCTGAAGATTTCGACTAACAATATATTCGTGTTCCTGACCGCCGTGGAGATAAGCCTAACTTTCTTGATCTTTCCCTAACCACTAATCTTCTTGCTTATATTGTGATCCTATCTCTTCCGCTGTGTTCCTTCGATCACAATCTCTTATCTGTATGTTGTTTTATCGCTCCACTCTTTCCTCAGGATCCCAAACACGGAAATACTTCTCATTCAGGATCAGTTTTTTTTATTGCAGTTTTGTCGTTTTTGACGCCCCTCTCAGTTTAAAAAGAAGACAAGTCTCATAGATGTTTTCCTTTTTGAGATAGAATTTAGACAACGTGATCGGTGGGCACGAAAGCGAGGACAAATTAATAGTGGATACCTTACAGCAAAATTCAGGTCGAAAGAAAAATGTTTTGAAAATACGGATTGAAATCCATGTGTGTCTTTTAACTGATGGAAGCCAAGTTAATGACAAATGACAAAAACCTGCAGTAACAAACGATTTGGAATTTTTGCTGCAATTCTCTCTCTCTCTCTCTCTCTCTCTCTCTCTCTCTCTCTCTCTCTCTCTCTCTCTCTCTCTCTCTCTCTCTCACACACACACACACACACACACACACACACACACACACACACACACACACACACACACACACACACACACACACACGGGTTGTTAAAGTAAGATACACTGCTCTGTCGGAATCACGCTAATAAGAGCGTGCCGCCTCCCTCTCGGTAATCCTTGTCACAGAGGTGCATCCTGAGCTCTCGTCAAGGAGATTATCCGCTCTACAGTCTCTTTCCTGTCTCAGGTATTGTCTGAAAAAAGAAACAGTATATAGAGAGTACCGCGGTACCTTTCTGCCCTTTTTCCCAGTGCTATACCGATCAGCCTGACTATGACTAGCCCGCCCCTCTTTCCACCCATCTCCTCTGCCCAGCCTCTCCCCGCCCTCACCACAGCCACCTCCCCACACCCTAGCTTTGCCTCACTTTGCCTCGTCCACAGTGTGATACTAACAAAAAACTGACATACTTTCATTAATTTATATTCATGGCCGTATGAAATGTCATGGATGTTGTTTGATCGTTGCACACGGACTGTGTATATTGTACGTTTTCAGGCGTCTGCCACGTTTTGTCTTATTTATTTGTTTATTTATTTTTGGCGTGCACACCATTTTGAATTGTGACGCCAGAGCTATTTTCCACAAAGAATTTCCACATTTTCATTTGAAAAAATGCTTTAGCTGGCGCTAAATTGTCGCGTATTCTAGACTATGGGATAGTTTGATCATTACTGTACTGTGTGTGGTATGGCTAAAGGTCACCTTACCAATGTACAGCACATTCTCAAGGCAAGGCGAACTCTTATGGAATGTACCATCTTAAGATTCAATGATGAATATTATTCTATTCTGCGAGTCAAGCGTGTTGTGTTGTGCAGCTTTCAGTATCAGACAGGGACAACTCACTCTTCTCTTGCTATCGGTGTTCTACCAAATGTTCCCTGCCACTGAGCTATGTAGCTGAGTGATGTCCACACCTCCATGACAAGAGGCAAATGAACTTGTACCCAAGAAAGAAATTGCCAACGTCTGTAACAATTTTTAATATGTAGCATGATGGATTATAATTGAAAGACGAAAGCAGGTATTGGTAAAATAAATAATTCTGACATATATCATACTTCCACTTTACTGCAATTTCCTCATATAAGTGTCATGACACTATCTGTTAAATCTTGACTGTAATGGTTGACGAAATTCGTTCAATAAGAGCGCTACGTCATTGAGTTCAGGAATAGCTGCCATATTTTGTTCGCCAGCATCTTGTCTGTCTGTATGTAGGACCAGTACTCCGACATAGGTGCGTTGCAATGCGTAAGTGTATTTATGTAACAGCGTATATGTGAAGGTGTATATACTGTTATGTATTCATGTTTACTTTGTCTGATGAACTAAATGTCTAGTCTCTTGATGGCTGGTGTGGCTGACTGAATAGCTGTGTGGCTGACTACCTGACTGACTGACTGACTGGTGCTGCCTGCCCATGATATGTACGAATGAATGAACAGATAGCCGTTATCTTTGTGCGTATTTCTGTTTGTGTGTGTGTGTGTGTGTGTGTGTGTTTCACTGTTTGATCTGCTTCAGTCTCTGACGAGACAGCCAGACGTTACCCTACGGAGCGAGCTCGGAGCTCATTATTTCTGATCTTCAGATAGGCCTGAGACCAAGCACACACCACACACCGGGACAACAAGGTCACAACTTCTCGATCTACATCCCGTACCTACTCACTACTAGGTGAACAGGGGCTACACGTGAAAGGAGACACACCCAAATATCTCCACCCGGCCGGGGAATCGAACCCCGGTCCTCTGGCTTGTGAAGTCAGCGCTCTAACCACTGAGCTACCGGGCGTGTTTCCGCCTCTATTTCTCGTTTATTCTTCGTCCTCCTCCTTTATTTCTCCTTCTTTCTTCTATTACTTCCGTCTTCACGTGTGAGCCTTTAATTGATGAAGTGTGTGTGTGTGTGTGTGTGTGTGTGTGTGTGTGTGTGTGTGTGTGTGTGTGTGTGGGTGTGTGTGCTCGTGCGTGCGTGTGTGTGTGCTCTTGTGGTTTTATATATTCCTATATCTATTTATGTGTCCGTCTGTCTGCCTGCCTGTCGCTCTGTCTGTTGGTCTGTCTTTCCGTCAGTCTACCTGTCTGTCTGCTTGTGGCTCTTTATCCGCGTGTGTCCGCCTTGCCTTCTACTCAAATATATTAATTATTAAACTAAACTTCCCATGCAGTAAACACACACACACACACACACACACACACACACACACACACACACACACACTCACGAATAAATCGTTGTACCACTACCAACAGTTTTTTTTTTTTTTACTACACGTCAGAGAGAGAGAGAGAGAGAGAGAGAGAGAGAGAGAGAGAGAGAGAGAGAGCAAGGAACAAAGAGATCTGTCTGACAGTCAAAAATAATGGTGAGACTCGACAGAGCGATGGACAGGAGATTCATTTGGATTTACCTCTTTTGTCATTTTTCTTTTATCCTTTGATTCCTTTTTATTCCCCCCACTCGCCCTTTTCGCACCCACTTTGACCTCGACTGCCGTCCATTCGCTCTTGTCCTTCAGTTCTTGTAGTTTAATTCTCACCCACTCATTGTTCTCTTCCACTATTGCATCCCTATTCTCACCAATTTCAACCTCCTCTACCTACTATACCTTTGCTCTTCTCGCCTTCTCGACTTCCTCTATCCCACCTACTCGACATTCTACACCTACTGCGGTATCCTCCACCTACTGTGACCTCATCATTCCACCCACTAACCTTTCCTTCCTACAGTCATCTCATTATTCCCGCCCACTCGACCTCCGCCACCCACTCTGACCTCGATTATTCTTGGCTGTCATGACCCGACTCTTCCATAAAGTGTGTAAATGGCCAAAGTCTTGCGGAATTATGGTCAATATATTCATCAGATCTGCGGCCACTATGAAGCCAGAAAAGAGAAGGCGGCGGAAGTTTTAACAGATAATTACCACCAAATTAAGGGGAAGCGTCCGTTTAAGAGCTTTCTTCACCATTCAGAATTCCGTTTTCTTTCTTTGTACACAGAGAGAGAGAGAGAGAGAGAGAGAGAGAGAGAGAGAGAGAGAGAGAGAGAGAGAGTGGGGATACGTACGATGAAATCTATTAGTTAGGGAAGGAAATCGTCAAGAAGGGAGCAACGAAGGAAGGAAGGGATGGAAGGAAGCAAGGAAGGAAAGAAGAAAGCGAATTTTCAGTCAAAGGGAACGCCATGTTTGTTGGAGGAAGATGAGGCCGGTAATGTTGGAGGAAGGAAGGAAGGAAAGAAGGAAGGAAGGAAGGAAGGAAGGAAGGAAGAGTGAGTAGTGGTGTTGAGTGGTGGTGGTGGTGGTGAGGGAGGAAGAGCGAGGAGGCAAAAGAGTGTAGCTTAGTAGTGGTGGTGGTAGTGGTGATGGTGGTGGTGGTGAGAGGATCGAGAGAGTGCTGGCAATGATCGTGAGGAAAGAAGAGGAAAGAGGAGGAAGCAAGGAGGTGGTGCAAGGAGGAAAGAGCAAGAGGTGCTGGTGGTACGGGAGGCAGCAGGGAGCCAGGTGGTGGTGGTGGTGGTGGTGGTGGTAGGTGGATGAAAAGATGGAGGGGAGCATGGAGGTGAACAGAGAGAGAGAGAGAGAGAGAGAGAGAGAGAGAGAGAGAGAGAGAGAGAGAGAGAGAGAGAGAGAGTTGGTTGAAAAGAAATACATGACGTACTTCAGAAACTTGATTACAACACATTTCCAGGGAGAAAAAAGTATTAGTCCCTTGAAAGTAACAGTGCGTTGAGTGAAGTCTTCTGCCCAGAGCGATTGCGAGTGAAAATCAACTACCTGCTGAATAAACGTTAGAAAAAGATGACCCTTTAAGATACTTTTGGACTAGCATTTCCACTTGGCCTTTTTTTTTTCGTTTTATTCCTATCCTTTACTAATTCCTGGTTTTGTTGTTGGTGTCCATCAGTGAAATTAGAAAACTTTGCAAATTGATGTAAAAGTTAGTTTTTTTGCAAGAGGCGTCATCTCAAGGCATTGCTATTACCCGAGCCGCCTTTGTCCCGAGGGAAAATCCTGGACTGATCCGTGTTTCACAAACTAATGAGGCGGGTTTTGGAGTGGAGATGGGCAGAAATTTAAGACGAAAATGAAACCACTACTCATTAGTGAAGAAAGAATACATCAGGTTATTTGACACGGAAGCAGTGGCGGGAAAAAATTGGAACGAAGAAGAAGAGAAGCTTGGAGTTTTTGCGTTGTCAGAATAAAGAAAAAAGAAATGGAAGTTTTCTGCTAGGGCAAGGCACTCGAAATGAAACAGTAATCTGAAGCAACAAAGTAAGGTGGATAGGGTGAGCGGAGAGGATACCCAGTGAGGATAAAAAGGACCTTCAAGTGAATTGCTTTTGAAATATCAAGGGTTCCGGTGTCGAGAGGAGTGAAGATTGAGGCGGTGATGAGCTGAACGCTGAGCTACAGCTGGGTGATGAGAGAACGAACATCACTCCCCTCCTCGCTTTTGGGCGTTGGAAGAGTCTGACGAGAGCGTGAAGAATGGTGATGGAGAGAGAGGAAAAGGGTACGAGAAACAGAAGGAGCAATATTTGAAGCGAGTGGGTGGGTGGGAGGGAGGGAGGGTAGGACACAGTATTGATGCTAAAGTTCCACGGTTAAAGGGAAGGGGCGATGAGTAACCTGATTGATGGTGACGCGAGAAGGACGCAGGAAGGGTGCGGGTCAGGGGTGAGTGCATCAAGGTGGAGCACAGAATGACCTCGCGCCGCCAGTCTTTCAGGGGTCGCCATATAATGAGGTGTTGGAGCCGCGTCGTCTTTGTTTTGTTTGGGAAGGTAGTACTGCTGGAAGTGGTGGTGGTGGCGGTGGAAGTGGTGGTGGTAGTGATGGTGGTGGTGGTATCGGGTACAGGGTTTAATTCTGCCATGCTATTAATACCTAGTACTGGTGTTGGCCGTTGGTGCTTGAAATCAGGATGAATGCAGAATATTAGGGACAAAGCTAAAGCAGTTTCCACCACCACCGCCACCACCACCACCTATAAGTGCCACAAAGGACTTGGTGACTGCAATACAAGAAATTCGTCGAAGTCTCGTGTGGCGCTTCATTTTGGGCAGTTGGATGCTATTTTCGTGTCTTTGTTTGGGGTGTCGCGCGGAAGCTGGAGCGGCAAGTGTGACTGATTGGACATTGTCTTGGCGTGACGCGTGCGCCCAGCTGGCGGCTCTTCAGAGTTCTGGAGGCGTCAGCGTGAGGAGCCTGCCGAGAACACTTCTATATTGTTTGGGCTTTTGTATTGGTGACGTAAATTGAGACAGAGAAGAGCAGTCATAACAATGGCAGAACAATACACAATGCTGCCGCCGCTGCTAACGAAAACCCTTACTTTGTGTTCAGGTGAAAGAGGATTTTGATCTCACCTACCACTACCAAGGGGCTGGGAAGGGAGCCAGGTATGAGCTCTCTACACAGCCTTTCATCATTGTCTATTATTACATAATGAAATACAACAGATCCATTATTTTCCTGTCCTTAGTGCTATCAATAACGTGCGTGGGTGTTGTAAGGGGTGAGGCTGCTGATGGTATGGGTATAGGTGGATGGATGGATGGGTGGGGGAGGGTGGATTGGTGGATGTCTGTTTTACCCACACGACAAAGAATGAACATATCTATTAATCAAATGAATGCTCCTGTCGTATCGATTGTGACAACCGGGCTTTCCAGCAGTCAGTTTGTTGTATACAGCTTTTATGTGTGTGTGTGTGTGTGTGTGTGTGTGTGTGTGTGTGTGTGTGTGTGCGCGCGTGTGTGTATGTAGGCTGTTCGAGGGTGTTGTCGCTAAGTGTGAATGACTCAGTGAGTGGGAGTGAGATTGATACAACATACACACACACACACACACACACACACACACACACACACACACACACACACACACACACACACACAGAGAGAGAGAGAGAGAGAGAGAGAGAGAGAGAGAGAGAGAGAGAGAGAGAGAGAGAGAGAGAATATTTCGCTGAATCAGTTTGTGTGACATTTTGAAGCAGTAAGTCATCCCTTCTACTTTGGTTCCCTATTACATACAAGGCTGTCCGTGTTGTGCATCATATTACGTTGTTGTTCACACGATAAAGTAAAATAAATGGAAAAGAATGTAATATAGTATACACAAATACAAGCATAATTTATTGCACGAAATACTTGCCTTGGTTAATTAAGTAATAGAGAGCATCGTGTAGCATAATTGCTAACATAATTAGTGTTGAAGTTTGCACCACCATAACGTGTGCCACCTCGCGTGAGGGAAGCTGGAATCCCTTTATGATTAACGACTTGCTGCTTTGAACTAGGTAACTGTCGCCCTGAGACACACACACACACACACACACACACACAGTCGCCTTGGTGTGTGTGTGTGTGTGTGTGTGTGTGTGTGTGTGTGTGTGTGTGTGTGTGTGTGTGTGTGTGTGTGTGTGTGTGTGTGTGTGTGTGTGTGTGTGTTAGAGAGTTTGTTGTCTGGACTCTAATGGGACGTACCACAATATACTGTACAATACATGATTTAGTTTTTCATTAAAACAACATCAACATCAACAACAACAACTTCATCATCATCATCATCATCATCATCAATAGCAACAACAAGAACAAGAACAACAAAAACAATAAAGATAAAAACTACACCTAGAATTACAACAACAACAACAACAACAACAACAACAACAACAACTACTACTACTACTACTACTACTACTACTACGATCGTGTTTCTGTCTAGTGTTCTCCGCCTGTCTGTTTATCTGGAACTTATTCATGATTTAAGACTTAATTCACAGAACACACACACAAAAACACACACACACACACACACACACACACACACACACACACACACACACACACACACACACACAGCAGCCATGACGGAGTAGTTGTTAAAGTTTGGCATTCTGTCCTTATTCAATTTTGGGGTTGAGTAAAATAGAGGAAGCTAAAATTTATACTGAACTTATGTGTCCATGTTACCTTATTATGCGTGCAATGTGTGTGTGTGTGTGTGTGTGTGTGTGTGTGTGTGTGTGTGTGTGTGTGTGTGTGTGTGTGTGCGTGAAAGTCCCAAGGTGCTGCATGCGTCTCCGTCACCACATTATGCAGGGAGGGAGGGAGCGTCTTTCTACCTCCAACTTCCCCGTGAGTCTCCGCTGTGTGGGACATTTTGAATCATTAATGGCAATTACTTCGAGATCATTTTCTTCCTTTATCCTGCGTGGAGCCAGCAACCGGAAAGGAGAGAGAGAGAGAGAGAGAGAGAGAGAGAGAGAGAGAGAGAGAGAGAGAGAGAGAGAGAGAGAGAGAGAGAGAGATGAAGGGGAAGTCCGGAAACAAGGGCACCTGAACAAAGAGAAGAGGAAGTAAGAAAGGAAGAGAGAGAGCAAGAATTAAGAAATGGGAACCAGAGAGAGAGAGAGAGAGAGAGAGAGAGAGAGAGAGAGAGAGAGAGAGAGAGAGAGATTACGTTAGGACTCACTTAATTAGCTATATATGTTACAAATGCATACATATACAAGTAGATTCAATTTCCTGATGCCATACTGAGCCCACTTGTTAGTTTAATTTGTTCCCCTACCTACTGTTTGGTACTTTTTGCCGTGTTAATAATTAGGCAGCAGGTGGAGTTGTGGGCTGATGCACAAGTCAGTCCTGTGTTGCAAGTAGTTATAGACTCTCGCTGTTTGTTGCGTTCCTCTTGTTTTGGCCATTTACGAGGTGCGGTGTGTGTGTGTGTGTGTGTGTGTGTGTGTGTGTGTGTGTGTGTGTGTGTGTGTGTGTATTTACCTAGTTGTGTTTACCTAGTTGTAGTTTTACAGGTTCTGGTCTTTATGCTCGTGTGGCCCCGTCTCCATATCTACACTTATCCAATTTTACTTTAAAACTATGCACACTCGTTGCAGACACTACTTCTTCATTCAAACTGTCCCACGTGTGTGTGTGTGTGTGTGTGTGTGTGTGTGTGTGTGTGTGTGTGTGTGTGTGTGTGTGTGTGTGTGTGTGTGTGTGTGTGTGTGTGTGTGTGTGTGTGTTTAGTTTTCTTAGTCATATTGTTGGTTTTGTTCTTTTTGTCATTGTTCTTGCCATTGACTGTCTCATGCAATGTTATTTTCTTTGTTGATGTTGTTGTTGTTGTTGTTGTTGTTGTTGGTTTTGTTGTTTCATTTCCCTCCTGTCTCACTCTTGTTCTTGCATGTTTTCGTCATTGCATGTAATAACTTGACAGGCAAGGTGTGAGTCTCATAGGTATGTTTTCGTGAAGATGATCATATGTATTTTTTACTTTAGTTTTTTATCCATTGATTTATTTATCTACTTCTTGTTTTGTTTTTTATCTTTTATGAATATTACGCTTGTTCCAAAGTGACACGAAATTAAATGTCTTTATAAATATTGAATGAGCAATGCGCATCCACTCAGCAAAATTTGACAAATTGCTTGTCGTTCCTTCTGCTTCCACCGGAATATTTAATTGATTAGATAAAGTTCCACTTGAGGTCTCTTTTCTGGCGCCATGAATCCATCATAAACAGTTTGCATGCCTTGTTCACCGTGAAAACATTCGATATGAGCGATGATCATTCACACTTTCCAACCTTCTTTTACACGTGCGTGTATTTCCTGGATAGATGGATGAGTCTCACCCCAGAACGATCAATCTCGGCATCACAAGCTTGACGCAGTCCTACGTGACTACCTTTCGGCTTGTCTTCACCCGGAGCTCATCACGCCACCACACGCATCCCTCCAGGCCATCTCCTGCAGTGAATACGCGCTGGTGACTTGGTTCTCTAAACAGTGGCTCCTTTCTCGCTGTTGGCTGCCCTTTCAGGACGCTCAGCATGGGGTGGTATTTAGCCCAACATTCTTCTAACCGTTGGGGAGACACCTGGGCTGGAATTGACATGTATAGGATGAAGATGAGGATAAATATTTTAAATGATCCTCATAGTATAGAAAGTAGACCTGCGGCCTCCAGTGGGGCACACAGTAAAATGGTGAATATTGTATACGAGTATGCTCGTATAGTCACACGTATTACTGTATGTCTCGCTCACGACGGTACCTTTGCGTCATTTAATATTTTCTGTTGCTGTAGGCAAGGGAAGTGTTTTTATTAAATTTACTAACTACCTGCCTCGTCCCCTCGCACGACCTCCGAGCACATCTGTACATCTGTGAAAGGGTTAACCTTTACTGGTAAACGGATGAACTCTGCAACAGACAGTTTCCTTTATGATTCACTTCTGCCTACGCAGCAGACGAGTGCAGAGCAGCCCCAGATCAGCTGGAGAACTTTACTTTATCATTCTTTTTCTTGTTGAATGTTCATATGTTTTTTTTTAGATCCTCAAGTGAAGACAAGACAGGAAACATGACTCTCTAGTATTTTATTTGCTCATGCACCAATTAGGCAACCAGCCAGCAAACCAACCGCCCACACACACACACACACACACACACACACACACACACACACACACACACACACACACACACACACACACACACACACACACACACACACACACACACACACACACACACACACACACACACACACACACACACACACACACACACACACACACACACACACACACGCAACCAAAGTATCCTAAACTCATCTCCTCCCATGCATAGTCCCATTTCGCTGTGCATCGTGATTTTACTTTTACTCTCCTCACTTTAGGAGGTAATCACGGTGGCGAAATGCGATCATCTCTTTTTGCACCGCAGCTTCACACCAATTTCGTGTTTGCTTACGCTGTGTTGTCAGCTTCATTAAGCGACAGTGTTCCGTTGTGGAGGTTAGCAGACTATGTCAGGAAAGAATCGTGTATTATCAATTAGTCTTTCGTGGAGAGAGAGAGAGAGAGAGAGAGAGAGAGAGAGAGAGAGAGAGAGAGAGAGAGAGAGAGAGAGAGAGAGACGCATCAATAACAGCAACAACAACAACAACAACACACACACACACACACACACACACACACACACACACACACACACACACACACAGAGAGAGAGAGAGAGAGAGAGAGAGAGAGAGAGAGAGAGAGAGAGAGAGAGAGAGAGAGAGAGAGAGAGACGGGGAGCAGAAAGTGAGAGGGATCGGTGAATGGAAAGATAAGGTAATAAGCACACACAGGGAAGGAGGGAGAGATAGATAAAGTCGAGGACGAAGCGAGGGAGGGTGGAGCCAACCGACCACATCACCCTGTAAATTAAGACGACTAACCCATCAGCAAGGGCGTCACTAAGCATAAGAGGGACTGGATGTGACGGAGGGAACCAGATGCGGGTGTGTGTGACGGGCAAAGCGGAAATGGGTGAGACGGAGTGAATAGGTGAAAGAGGAGCTGAGGAAAGGGAGTTGATGTCACGAGGAAATGAGATGACGTCACATTAAAGGGGGGTGTTCGTTTGTGTGACAAGAGGATGTAGTAATGCAAGGGATCTGGTGGTAGTGAATGTGTAGGGTGGCGATGGTGACGTAAGAGTGAAAGTGTAGGAGGGTGTATGTGTGAGAGAGTTTGTGAAAATGTTAGCGATGGCGTGATAGTGTGTATGTTGAAAATAGTGATGTGGAGGTGATGAAAGAAGGTTAAAAAAAAAAAGTAATGTGGTAAATGTGTTGGAATGACTCTGAATGTGTGAGACTAAATAGGTGCTGTGGAGGTGATAATGAAGGGTAGATATGGTATAGAAAGAAGGAGCACTTTCGTGAGTGTGGCTGGGAGTGAGGCAAAAGCCGAGGCAAGAGGTGAGTGGAGTGCGTGGCGGGAGTAATGAGTACGTAGGTGAGGCAAGGGAAGGGGAGAGAAAATGAGATGCAAAGAGCAAAGAGGAGGACAAGTCTCGCCTTTCCGTCCATTGTGAGGATAACAAGAGCCAAGTGGATGATGGTCTTTAAAAACTCCACAGAGAAGTCTCGTGTAGCGAAAAAAAAGTAGATGTGTAAAAGAAAAATACTAATAAGGAAGCATTAAAACGTCACTCTGAATTGTCTCCCTTATTAAGACTTTAAAATGGTAACGAATTGTATTATCTCGTGGAGCCTTCAGAGATTATTATTCCAGCTTGGTATTCTCTTTTTGAAAATTAAGAAGTGCTGGATTCGTTAGTAATGGCTAATCAATATGCGGTGGGCAGGTTTATTCCTCGCTCCCGTGTCTTACTTTAAATTAAATGTGTTTGTTGAAAGCGCGGCAGGAAGTCACCTTTAAGATACCGCTGCGGGCGTCCGGCTCGCGTGTCCTGCCAAAACGGAGTGCACTTTTTGTTCTTACACTGATAGGGAAAAGCCAGCCTTGTAAAAGAAAACTATTGAAACTGTTAAAAAAAGGTGAAGCTGTGTTAATTTTGCTCAGGGAAAAGACAAAAAACGTTTTACTCCTACAGTCATATAGAAAGGACTGAAGCTGTAAAAAAAAACGTACCTTTAGTTCGAAAGCAAAAACTAAATAGAAATGTCACGGCAGAAACTCGTGTATTTTCCGGTGAAGGAAGAAATGTAGGAAGGAACTGACGTGTTATTTCCCTGTGAGCCGTCCGCTGAAATAACAAATGGCTTGCGCAATTACAGAGGGAAAAATGTTTGACAAAGCCGCGACTCGACACGTACAAACAGTGGTGAAAGTCCACAAACACGGTGTTGTGGGTAATGTGTATTGGCGGCGCGCTTCCAAAACCTAACTTTTATATCGACCTTGACCTGTTGGGAATTCTGTCGATAGATACACGATATCGCCTGGGGCGCGAGTGAGCGATGCGGCGTGGTGCAGCTGGTCGCGGCAGTGAAGGGGGCGGCTGAAGACGAGGAGAGGAGGGCCGCTGGGTACAACGTGGTGGTCGTGCCTCAAGACGTACCTGGTGATGAGATGGTCACCTGAGCTTCGAGGTGCTCTGTTTTTAGAATTAGATAGATGAAAGAGAGGCTACGCAAAACAAACCAAGAAAAAAATTGTGCTGAAAAAAATTCTGTAAAGTATTGTTTGTTGATTCTTAGACATACTCAGCGGTGGAGGACTAAACACTTAAAAGTGTCCGCGGGAATGGTTGGCTTGATGAAAGTAACCTTGTGCTATTACTCATGTCGAAGTAATCACTTAGGGAGTATTTTAAGGGGACAAATTAATACCATAACTTACTATTAAACTAAAAGGCAGCAGAGAGGGGATGACACAGGTGAGCTGCATTTTACAATATGATTACACCGATATAAATTCTAGACTATGGCGCTTAGTGTGGATGTGGGCGGGGAAGTATTTTTAGGATGCATTAGCCAATGAAATAAATTACTATTAAAGTAAAAGGCAACAGGGAGGTGATCACATAGTTAAGGTACATTTTATAGTGTGATTACACAGATTACATAGGTAAGGGATGTGCTCGTGTATATAAGACACAAGTGCGCGGGGCATAACAACATGGACGGGGATTCATCACACGCAGCCCAGATTTTGCCTTGCGAGGAGCTCTGACTTTACACTCTATCATTCCAAATCTTTCCAGTGATATCAATACGTACAAATATGAACCCAGTCCCTCTACTCCTCTCTGATAACACCAGAGACTGATAGACGCACGAAAGTTAGGAAAGTAACACGAGAAAAAAGAAACAACATTTTCCAATAAAGGTTGCAGCGACCTCGAACGATTTTCTTGTGTCATATTTTTGAGTGACGACATAATCTTTGTTTATGGTCGCGGGGCCATGACACTGACAGCACCACAAGAGGCAGGAAGGAAGAGGAGGGGAAGGAGGAGACAGGACGAGTCGAGAGAAGCGTGAAGGAAGGGAGAATGAATACTATAGTAAGCTTAAATTCTTGGAGGTTAAGAGAAAGAAACATAGGGTGATGAAACTATGTGAGAGTGAAGGGAGAAGGAAATTGTAAGGGTGATTGAATCGTGTGGTAAGGGACGAGTTTTCAGGGGAATTCGGGGGCTCAGAGGAGTAACATTGGGTAAGACCGTATGAGAGGAGTAAAGGGCTGTTAGGTTAAGGAAAAAGAGGATTGAGTAAAGGGAGAGAGGGAATCTTAACTGGAGAATTGAGACCAGGAAAAGAATGCTTGAGATAAAGGGAAAGTAGAGGTGAGGAAGAGGAAACTGTGGATAAAGGGGGAAATATCAGGAAATAGAAGAGGAAAATATTGTCAAAGGGAGGGAGGTAATTGTGAAAGAGAAGAAATAGTAAGGAAGGAAGAGGGAAACAAAGAGTGGAAAAGAAGGAATTAACTGTGAAAAAATGGTAAAGAAAAGAACATAAACGTGAGAGAGGAGGGAAAGGGTGAGAGAGAAAAAACGAGAGGAAGAGATAAGGTGGAA
>NC_059281.1:16672401-16687401 GCF_017591435.1 Portunus trituberculatus
TATAACCAAGTACAAGTCGCCGCTAACTTGGCCACCTCGACCACCATCCCCCTCCCCTCCTCCTCCCATGAACCCAGCGAGCAGTGTGCCGCACTACAGGCGAGACTTTCACTACTGGTATTTTTATCGATACACGTGGCTTAAGAATATTATACTCTCAGATTTTGCGACCGAAGAATAAAGAGAGAGAAAGATGAGAGAAAGATATAGTGTCCTCCCAACTTGAGTACTTTGGCTGACAGACAAACGCACAAACAACGCCCTCCAAAGCTTCAACAAGAGTAATATATATATATATATATATATATATATATATATATATATATATATATATATATATATATATATATATATATATATATATATATATTTATTTATTTATACATATTTTTTTTATTTCCTAAGGGAAAGATGAGTCACACATGTCAATCTTAGAAGTTAGTGTGATTGTTTCGAGTGAAACCTGTGGCCTTTATCGCAGGCAATCAGAAAAGCTACATGTGATGGTTATTGAAGGAGCTTAAGGAAGGAATTAGTAATGTCAACAAAAGTATTGTGTTTCTCTGTGTGAGAGTTAGAAAAGTCAAGAAAAAATGTGAATTCTCGTGCTTGGTCAGAGGCATTACATGCATCACAAATTGCTTCAGAGAGAGAGAGAGAGAGAGAGAGAGAGAGAGTGTGTGTGTGTGTGTGTGTTCCTTGCCTCTCACATGTAGTGCTCATATTTCCTTTAAATGAATAAGCCTTGATAATATTACACTTCAGTCCTTTAGAAGATCTAAATGTAAAATAAAATAAAATTCTACTCCCACATCCTTCAAACGCCTGAACCCAAACTATGTAAACTATGTATAAAGAAAAATGTGAGGAAAGGATCGTTTTTAAGAAACAAACATGCACAAAAAGGAAAGAGGAAAAAAAAGAGAGGAACGCCTCCTTTACTTCACTGCATTGAATCGTGAACCTGGAGAAGAACCATACGCTCCAGAACCACTAGAGATAAATTCCCAGCCAAGCAACCTGAACAACAAACATCATTAGTTCTTTGGCTACTAATAATGCTTATGTTATCAACACATGTGAACGACACTGGATGATCTTAATGAACTAAACTGACTGCAGATGTCAAAATGTTTGACCTAATCGATCACTCCATCCCTTGGCCGTGGTGTTTTGAAATTTTGTTAGAAACTTTCACCCCACGATATCATGAAGCTCGGCAGAAACTCATGCTGGCCAAGGGATTGAATAACGACGGGAAAGTCTAATTACCGAACACAAACACGGAACTTGTGATATGACCTTAATAGAAATAACTACGTAGTAATAATAACGATGGGTAAATGATAATTGTGATGCGAATTAACTTATGTCCAATCATGGAATGCTCACAGAAGAACTGGTGGTAAAATCTTATTTTAATGAAATGAGACCCACAGGATTTTTTTTCTTTTTTAATGTGCAGAAGAAAATCAGTATAACGCAGCAATCGAGTCTCCACACAAGTCATCCCACTGTCTGTGTCACACCATTGTTCAGTACATTCCAATGTTTTAGTGTCAGTAGTCTTTGGTGCTACATAAGCAACAAGTCATCTTGTTTTCCATAAAGAAAAAAAAAATAAATAAAACTAAACAGATTTAAAGCAAACAAAACTATTCATATCCAATTCATCTCATTTGGATCAGGGGAAATTTTTCAAAACGTACGATCGCTGTTACAAAATAAACAAAAAGTGGAAATCATAGACATCTTTTTTTCAAAACTAACAAACACGGTGAAAAAAAATAATTAAGACAAGCAAACATGTCCATCTCTATTGCGCTTCAGTTGAATTGAAAAAAGACAGCAACAAAACACTGAAACACAATATCAAACTATCGTCACTTCATAAGCAACACTAATTACCATTCTTAACTGTCATGGTTACAGTTAGATGAACCATTATCAAGCTTTTCCTCTCATTCCTTTACAGTACACAAACACAAAGGAGGATGTAAGAATAGTGACCGAAAGAGTGTGCGTTGGGTTGGGGAGTTGTCAATATTACCACCGTATTCTTGAGCGTCGCGAAAGAAAAATCTGAAAGCAACGCAACGCTAGTAGTGGGATTACCACTTCAGTATTTCTATTCGTAAAATAAAACAAGTCGTGACGTTTTTTCGTAGATCACATACCTAGTGGCAGTTCCAGCTTGCAAATTCGATTGATTAGAAGTATTTAGACTCACTTTACTTGTCAGAAATCTCAGGATGAAGGATGAAAGATGTATTACCTCAACTACTCTCTCCTTATACTTACTGTCGAGGTGATGTTCTCAAATGTCTTCAATACCATTACAAGAAGACTACTGCAGAGTTAGGTGATTACTGTTCAAAGTGTCATGGTAACTTCTGGAACATGTAGAAAAAAGATAATTAGGATTTCAATGATAATGAAATTCCACAAAGTCTTATTTTGTGAAATTTGGCATTTTCCTTTTACATATGTTTTCACAATTTCTTTCTTTGGTCGTGACAATTTGAATCTAACACACACTTGCGCAAACACACACACACACATACACACACACACACACACACACACACACACACACACACACACACACACACACACACACACACACACACACACACACACACACACACACACACACACACCTCAGACACTAAAGTGCTGATAATCTTCCCATCCTTTGTCTCTCCGGACCATTGTGTTCCATTCATCCATCTCTACGAACGGTTAATTCACTTCAACTCCCACTAAGACTCTTCCAGTCTCTCTCTCGTCACTCGCTTTCATGGCATGACACCCTCACGCCGACACATTCATATTCTCAGTCATACTCATACCTCACTTTTACATGATACGCACAAGCAATCATTTTCCAATGTTAACTCTTCACACCCTTGTTATCACTCCCTCACAACATCATGCTTTCTCCTCCTCGCCCTTACGTCCACAGTGCCACACATCATAAACTTCTGCTTTAAGCACTCATCCTCATGTCATGAAATTGTATCTCCTCCCAGAGTTATTAAGCAATTGTAATTATTTTATGGGTGAAAGACAAACGTGTAATGCAAAGAACTGTGACTGAGAAAAAAGCAATAGTGATGTAAAAGAAGTAATATGTCTGAAGAAAGGGAAAAATATGCTTTTCTGTCGTATTTTGAAAATAAAAATGTATAATGCCTAAGAAAGTTGTATGATCAGAGAGCCAAATGTTAAAGGAAAAAAATTGCAGTGAAATGGATGAAAGTATGATTCCAACGTTTAGTGTCTCAAATTCATATCTGGGTGCGATAAGGATATGCGTATCAACACATCTTCAAGACATCCTTTCACCTTTAAATCCTCACACTCATACACACATACATACATCCTCACAACCTCACGTCCTTAATCATTCACACGTTTCACCGTCGCTCCTCACACACACTCCATCTTTTTTTCTGTTTTTCCAAGTGTTTTCAAAGGTATCCTGCCCTTTAAGCATCACTCTAGATATTTTATTTGCTGCCTTGTCTTCTATTCTCTCCCAGGGAATCTCTGTCATGTTACCTCCAGCAGAGAAAAAATAAATTCGTATTTCTTCGTCTCTTAATCTGTCCCTCCTATTCACTCCTCTGATTACTCTCGGCTTCTTCATTTCCACTGCTGTTACTTTTAACTTGGATTTTTTCTTTTTTACGCAAGAGACCAAGGTCGGTATCCTTGTGTTCATCATAATGTTATTGTGTGTATTATAGTTTTATCTTGCGTTGGGATATCTTTCCTTTCTTCGAAGAAATGTAACATTCTCAACTAATATAAATTCAATGTGCTATTTCTGTATTTGATTCATTTAAACACTTTATAATAGCTATAAAAGTATTTTAAAGTAATTATTGTGCTATAAATATCAAGGATGAAGCTGTATGGCGTACTTCATCCCGACAAAGAATGTGGTGTCCTGACCTTGTGTGTTTGTTCATATTTATATTGACGACCCAAACACTCGTGGGCTGCACCAGACTTCTGTGAGATAATCACAGGGAGAAGAGAGAGAGAGAGAGAGAGAGAGAGAGAGAGAGAGAGAGAGAGAGAGAGAGAGAGAGAGAGAGAGAGAGAGAAATTAATTCTTACACGAAAAAGAAGTGCGGCCATGGTCAAAGGACAACGAGGTTGAGACTGTCAAAGGTAACGAAGTAGAAAAAGAATACTCGTAAAAAGTCGACACACGTACACCAAAAGGAGAAGTAAATTGATTAAATTCCAAAACGTTTTTATTTTTATTTATATATAGTTTTTGATATCGTGTTCGACGCCTGGAGAAGGTTAAGAGGAACTTTTGTGGCCTTAAAAGGTGGACCAGGGCGACTCACTGTGGCTGTCAGAGGGGAAGGGGATTCAGGTCATCGCGCACAGGCTGTGATGGGGGTGATGGGCCTGGAGGGAAGACGGCAATGGGTGACTGGGTGTTGTGGTGGCGACTGTGGTTGGAAAGGCAGTGAAACGGAAGAGGAATGTACTATTTGTACTACTGCTATGTAATCTGTGTCCATCAATGTTTGCTTCTTTCTTGGACATTTACTCCCTCATGGTGGGCGAGTGTGTGACTGGATTGCCTTTTGTGCGATGTTTGTGTTTCTTATTAGACAATGAGGAAGGAGGTTTTTTGCTTTGAACGGAGGGGAGTAACTAAACCATCAGTTACACTTCTTACATCTCAGACCTGATGGCTATATATCTCGGGAACACTATTCTTTAACATAAATCTCCCACAATCCATATATTGTTGTCTTATTTCTTATCATTAACTTCTTTCGCCTTTACTAGCTTTTCAAAATCTGTCATCAGCATCAGCCTTTCTCTCTCTCTCTCTCTCTCTCTCTCTCTCTCTCTCTCTCTCTCTCCGCCACCACGCCGAGGAAGACGTTGGAAGTTTGGACTCGTTTCACAACTTTTTAGTCTGATTATAATGATTAACTACACGAGTCCATTAATTTCAGCCAGACGCGTTGGAATAAGATGTAAGTGAAGTGTGATAGCGCCTCTCCTTCCGTGGTTTCCCTGGGTAAGACTTTCGGATCATTTTCCTAATCGTTTTGTCTGTCTATGAAATTTAAATTGATTCTCTTCACTTGAGGCTGACAAGTGGAGGTCAAAATGAAATGTGAAAGGTAATGGACGGCAGCGGAAACAGCTTTCTCTCTCTCTCTCTCTCTCTCTCTCTCTCTCTCTCTCTCTCTCTCTCTCTAAAAACTTTATGGGCTCTATAACATTTCAAACAAAAGCAAAATAGAAAACACTGAATTAAACAAAGAGAACAGTATTAACTAAAACATTGAAAAGAAGAGGGAGAGAAAAGGAAAAGATATTAAGAGAAAATACTAATAGCTTTACAATGCTGAGTAATAGGATGACTTTCCTTCTTAGCCTGATGTTATTTAAAATAAATTAATAAATATATTTTTATCTGCACAGATGAGAATGGACTACTAAAAATAACTTAATTATACTTATAGAATAAAATAAACGTGAATAGTGTAAGTAAAAATTGTTGAAAGATATAAAGTGATTTTTTTTGGTGTGTAATTTTTGTGGAAATGTCAGATCTATTAAAAAAAAAAGATTAATGGATTTAACGTTAATTTTTCTCCAGTGAGATGATTTAATGATTTTTTTCTAAGCTGTAATTTTCAGATAGAACAAAAAGGTGTTGACATGAAAGAGTAGTGAGTGCACTGCTCACCCACACAGGGAGACGACTTTGAGTTTGCTGGAATTGCTTCTGCTATATGACAAGTTTTAAGAATATTGACACGTCCCTCATCTATTTAATCATTAATGAAAGAGTAAATGTGGAAACACCAAATATCTAAAATAACTTTATCCCTTATATTTGCCTTGGCAAGATCAAACAATACCAAAAAATAGAGATTCGTTGAGATTTCCAATCTTTCATTTAATTCAACCACGCATTTCTGTGTGGATTTAATATATTTATTAACACTATTAATTTATTCAATGTACGAGTTACTAGTTACTATTCTATTGTGCATTGGTGGGAAACACATCAGGTGTGACAGAAGGGAGCCAGAGAGAAAGAAAATTATTTAATCATAGAGAAGATAGCTTAGGGGACCAGCAGGTGACACTGTCCTGAGCCGTCATGTAGCGAGTGATTAACGTAGACTTGATTTATTAATTTCTTCACTGCTATAAGTTCCTCCTTGTTATACATACCACGACACAACCTTTGTATAAGGAAAGAAGTTCCTAGGAATCTTGGCGATCCTGCATTTTTTAAACGTCTTTATATCCTCTTCGTCCAGGTTTTATTTTGATGTTCTATAGCAATGACGTCTCCTTCTCAAGTAAGAACAAAGAACAAATCATTGAGATCATATCAACCTTAATATAATTAACTTTTGTGAAACCCATATCGAATAATGATTAATTCACTTCCTTTGTTTACTTTTCTTTTTTATAACAAAGAAATACCAATCAAAATCACTGCCACGCACTGACAACGATGATTTATTCATAGTTAATATTCTATCATTCTCACATAAGATCTTCACCCTCCACATCCCGCCGTGTTGGCCGTCACCTGCTCCACCCGACACTGCTACATTGATGTTTGTCACTCCTTGCCCTCACTGCGATTGTCTGGCAGCCTGATGTGCTTACGACTCCTTAAGCATAAGAAGACAAGCATGACATCGCGACGAAAAAAAAATGTCAATACTTTATTCCAACCACTGAATAGTTACATGCACATACCGGGAAAGGCCACGGCTGGTTCTAAGTACAAACGTGTGCTGGTGAGAATTCTTCAGTGTGGCGACAGGAGCACCTGTGGCTGGGCGATCCGTGTCTGTCAGAACTTTTGTCCTCATGTCTTTGTTTTCAACCCTTTATCTTCCTGTGTGTGGCGTCAAGAAGCATGTCATGGTTGGCAAACTCACATTCAGTAAACAACTACATCTATTACGGCTATCATCACCACCACCACTACCACCGCCACCACCACCACAACTACTACTACTACTACTACTACTACTACTACTACTACTATAATAACAACTGCAACAACAGCAAATGCTATTACTACTGTTACTACTACAACTACAACTACTACCACTGAACCCAACACCCTCTAAAAAGTTATTTAATTATTAGCAATGTAGTTTCTCTGGTTAATGGTTAAAAAACAAAACATGGTCAGCCACGAGAAACAGGGTACAAAGTGCGTGCACGCTTATTCCTTGCGTGTCATAAAGGGAGACGGAAAGGAACGAAGTGAGGGGACTGGGGAGCTCTTCCTCTGTGTTTGTTTCTGTGATGAGACAACACGTAGAAGGGGAAGGGCGATTAAGCTCTCCCCGAACCCTGATAAAAACAACTCTTCTCCTCTGACTCTCTGCTGGTGGGATGTGAAAGTGTTGTAAGGATACACTACTACTACTACTACTACTACTACTACTACTACTACTACTACTACTACTACTACTACTACTACTACTACTACTACTACTACTACTACTACTACTACTACTACTACTACTACTACTACTACTACTACAGTTGCTACTATTGCTGTTGTTGTTGTTGCTGCTACTACTATTACTTCAACTTATACTTCCATGTTCTCTCTTCTTGATTTACATGTAGGATTTTTAATATCCCGCGGCAAGTTTGTAAAATTTGGTTATCTCATTTTTCATAGTGAAAATTAAATTAGTTGTAGAAGGGACGGTGGAGAGAGAGAGAGAGAGAGAGAGAGAGAGAGAGAGAGAGAGAGAGAGAGAGAGAGAGAGAGAGAGAGAGAGTATATCTTTTGAGAGAGTATACACTGTTACGCATATTTTTCCAAAGTTTTCAATACTCTAGTTGTTAATAGTTCAATATCTTCCCAAACCTAACATACTATCTTTTGCTAATTCACAGAACAGAACAAAGCCAGAACAAAGCAGACCCTGCAAAGCCTCACCTTCACGCAGAAAAGAGGGAACGCAGTTTAGTGGCCTGAATCATTTTCCTATTTTGAATTTTTATATACTTGTTTATTTTTGGCGTGCGTCCAGTGTTTAACTCTTCGGCAAAGATAATAGAGTTCGGAGGCACTCATGGTTCTTGACGGTAAATAAAGCAGAGAGAGAGAGAGAGAGAGAGAGAGAGAGAGAGAGAGAGAGAGAGAGAGAGAGAGAGAGAGAGACAGCGTAAAAGGGAAGAAGGTAAAATTTTAAAACCGGCTAAAATGCATTTCCACGATCTCAGCAAAACTTGGGGCTGCAATGTTGGCCAATATAACACACGTGTATGTTAGCCTATTCTTTTCTCTGTGCATCTCGCCTTTCTTTCCCCGTCAGCATTCAAGGTGAGGCGCTAGAAAACCGCCTGGCCGCTCCCCTGGGCAAACCCACCAGGTGAGCGGCGCCTCGCTACAATGAGGGCGCTCACCTTCACCTGCCGAGCTGCCTCATTCAGGTGAAACTGGTGACTTTTTATTCAATTTCGTTCCTACACTTGTCTGTCCATTTTTTATACGTTTAATCGAGTGCGTTTCAGTTTCGTATTCTCTCTCTCTCTCTCTCTCTCTCTCTCTCTCTCTCTCTCTCTCTCTCTCTCTCTCTCTCTCTCTCTCTCTCTCTCTCTCTCTCTCTCTCTCTCTCTTTCTCTCTCTCTCTTTCGAATGTGTGTGTGTGTGTGTGTGTGTGTGTGTGTGTGTGTGTGTGTGTGTGTGTGTGTGTGTGTGTGTGTAAAGAAAGTGCTGTTTTTCATTAATTTCTTCATACTCTTGGTATCCCAATACGAGTACCACTCACCACCAACCACTACCACCAACATCACCACCACTACCAACACCACCAGCACCACTACTACCACCACCACCACTACCACCACCACCACTACTACCACCACCACCACTACCCTGATTGCATTCCGATGGACTGTGAGAGAGGCGAGGTCGAGCTAGCCTTGCATGTACACACTCTTGCTCGCGTACACACACACACACACACACACACACACACACACACACACACACACACACACACACACACACACACACAAGCAGGTTGATGCTGGAAAAGTTGTATTATTTTCAGATCTTTTGTGCTAGGGTGATTATTTTATTTTTCTAGTATTTTCTTAATTTATTTTTCCTTCTCCTACAAGTGAGGTCATGAATTTCCTCCCGGGTAATACAGAAATACAAAATGATGCAGCATACCAATAGGCAAAGCTTTCTTATAGAGCAGGATACTCCCTACAGGGCGATGCATGACCCTTCAGGAGGACAAAGGAGAAACATTTACCTTGAGGAAAGCAGTAATATTGTGAGTCAGCAGCGACCCATTTACTCGCACACCCTCCATTTATCCTGTACATACTAATCCATCTTGCTGAATAAGGGTATTAAAGGCCCATCGGGGAAGAAGGAAAGCAAACAGGAATGAAATTAGAGCGGTTAGCGGAGCAACAAACGTAATGTTATATGACCACCGAAAGCTCTTTATTGGGCCGGAAATATGGGGAGTAGCGAAAACAACATGGCCATTTATGAGAAAAATAGAGACATGTATGTGGCATGTATTGATAGGGTCAATTATTTACGAAGGGAAGCAGAGTGATTTACTATAAACAACTCTACCGTTTAAGTGCGAAAAGCGTAGGCATTTGCAAGACACGGGTGAACTTGCAAGGGAACAGAATACCTTTACGGGACAACATTGTGGGTTTTTCAAGGGGTCGGGGGTAGTATGTTCCGAGCCTTGTGCTGCTCTCAATCCCCTCGGGGCTCGGCAGACATTCCGGCAGGGCAATCGCTTAGGAGGCGAGGGAAGGAAGCAGTGGATGGAAGGTGGATGGGTACACGTGGAAAAAGGAGGAAAGTCTGATGAAGAGATACTCGTATAAAGTGTTGTAAAGCAGGAACTACCTAATAGATCATATAGAGGAAAAATTACTGGGACATGACGCCAGAGAGTTTCCTCTCCAATCGAAAACAACAACAACAACTGCTGTGATTAAACTTGCAACTTCTCAGGCCACCGAGATACCCTTTACACTGTGGAACTCAGGACTACTGGGAATGGTGTTTAGTGTCTCAGGGATGTAGAAAGAAGACCTGAGGAAGAGATACGAGTCCCCGAGCGCTGTAAAAGAGGAAGTACATAGAAGCTACTGAGATGAGGTAGCGCTGAGTGAAACGGAGACGAAGAGAGGGAATATGAAGGGAGGAAAGAGTGGGATGTATGGAATGGGAAGAGTAACGAGCTACCTAATGGGGAAGCTAGACGGGAATGTGGGGATGAGGATGGAGGTATAGAGCGACTGAATGGTTGGGAAAAAATAATAGTTTGGTGAGGGAGAAGATGTGAAGGCTACTGGAGTGGTGTGTAGGAGTGATCATTACCCATCAGATCAATAGAATGAAAACAATATCCGTGTTAGATAAGAGGCAGTGATGCAACATCCGGGAGAGGCGGCTTAGAGGGACAAAAACAAAGGACGATGGAGATGCTTACGTCAGTCTATGAGAGAGAGAGAGAGAGAGAGAGAGAGAGAGAGAGAGAGAGAGAGAGGGAGAGGAAAAGGAGGCAGAAAAAAAATAGTTGGGCGAGCAAACGAAGAATTGGGAAATTGGATAGCAGAGGAATAATGAGTTGCGGTTGTCACTCCTGCGATGGACGAGATGGACGAGCCTCGCCGCCGCCACCATTGCTGTTTTCTTGCCGCCGACCCGCTATTGCTCTAGATCGGAATGTGCCCAACCTCCCCTTCATTCCTGCCACGCCCCATACTCCTCCACTCACTCTCTCTCTCTCTCTCTCTCTCTCTCTGGAGTTGACGAACAAAGAAGTGCATAAATAGATTCAGTGATTGGAAATGAGTACTTGCGACAGTAAAAAAAACCCTGCTTGCTGTAGAGATACTTACGTGATTGTGTAGCTTTTTTTTCTTTCTCTGACGCTGCAAATCATCCTTTCCTCCACACTATTTATTGGTAATATCGGCAAATGATGTCTGAAATGGCGCACGTATGTGAATAACTGTGTGGAAAAATTCACTTTTACTTGCACAGTGTTCGCAATACAGGCACGTCTGCTTCACGCGCCTGGTGGTCCTTGGAAGCAGGCGTGACACACGTACACATATCCTAAAATTCCCTAGAATGTCGCAATGGAAGTTCACTGGAATATGTATATAATTTTTTTGTTGACTTTTTTCTTATCAATAATGTAAAGGGAATACACTGAACGCAGTAACATGATTCAGGCAGTATTGCATTACTGTGGCACGAGCAGATACACGTATTCATTTCGAGACTAAAGGTAAATAAAAGAGAATATGTTACTTGGTTCGTTAGTTCACATGCTCATGCATTTGACATGAACTGTAATGGAAACAGACATGTGGCTCGTCTGAATTTTTCTTTAATGATATGTAGTTATGTACTGGTGTGGAGACTGCGTTTGTGTGATGCGTGGAGAGGGAGTAATGAGTTAATAGGTTGTGATAGGACTAATGGAGTTAACATGGCCTCATGAACCAGAAAGTATGATGTGGAGATGGGATGATGTGTGGTGGAGGGTTTATAGCGTGAGAAGGTAGAGTGATGGAGATAGAGATAGGAAGGAATAGCTCAAATGATACAGAAAGAAATGGATAAGAATGATTAACATAAGGAATAAATGGGTGAAAATAATGAAGGTATAAGACTCAGGATGGCAACACAAGGTGGTTTATATGGAGTGGTAGGTGATGGTGGTGAAATGGGACGTACTATGTTGATAAAGGTGAGGCACAATGGGGAGTGATGGGATGATGAATGGCAGTAGGGTATGATGGTGATGACAGCGGCAGTGGTGATGAAGGTAGCTGGTAGTGAAGAGGCGATAAATGATGATGAAATGAATGCAACAGGGAATGATTGGCGGTAATGGGATTATAATTCTACATGCTAACATTTGTACATACAACAATTAAAATCGTATAAAATTCATTAACGAACTATTGGTATTTTGCTTCATATTGCAACCGAACTCTCGTTATGAAGAAATATGACATCAGTATCGGTGCGTTGTTAAATCTGCTTCATTTCACGGCGCCAGAGGAGTGATTGCTCAGTTTTGTGTTGACTCAAGGATTCAATATCAAGTCAGCATTGCCAAGAGAGCCTGCGAGAAGTTCATGCAAAGTTCTCTTATGCGTCTGCTGCTCAGCCAGGCAATTTTGGTCGATTCAGGCACCGAGCCCAACTTCCATCTATGCAAGTTCCTGGCAAGGATTTGTATTATTAAACGAGATTCACTGAAAATTTAAGCATATTGAGAAAAAGAAAGCAGCGAGAACAGAGGCACGTAGTTATTCTAGGAAGTAAGAAAACAAAGGAGATGGAAAATTATCCAGCGATGCTCCAGCTCATGCAGGTGAAAGAAGCTCACTCGCTGCAGCTCACGACATTAGAGTCACCTTTCTGTGAACTCAGGTGAGTGTACGAGCAATGGAGTGGCGCGAGTGGACATAACAAATGGCGGTGACTCATAAATGTTTTTACCGTTTTAAAATATTTACTTAGGAATATTTTTGAACACCAAAAAGAGGAACATTTCATTGTGCAAGTCTGAGATGGATTGAAATTGATGATTAAGTTCAGTATCCACACTCTTATTATATTCACATTCACAGGTAACTTACTGGTGTGGACGTCCAGCCAGAGTCGATGCGTCCTTCACTGAAGTGTGGCGCTTGGCTGGTGGAGCAACGTGAAATTTAAATTGCGGAACTGCTCTTCGCTAGCACAAAGTCTCTGCACAGTTCCAGTATTCTCACTTAAATATCACCTAAATTTTTTTCTTTCTTTTTTTTCGATGTGGTTACAAATGCCTTAAAGAATGCGTCACAAATGTTCCATCTTTACTCTTTTGTGAGTCTTTCACAATGGATGTCGATAATCACGCTTCTAAGTATCAATTTGTGGGAAAGATTTTTCAATTCAGTATTTGCTTACTTAAGTATTTGCATTTTTTTTTATTCAGACCTGAATAACTACTTGTTTTTTTTCCCTTTATTTTCTTTTCTCATTGTCAGATCTCAGGGTTTCAATTCAGTATTTGCCAGACAGTGACAACGCTCTGACTGAACAGTCACCATGTAAAATTGGCCTGATCTGTAGCTTTGTAAAGTTTTGGTTTTTCGAAAGTCATCATTTCAAAACCAGAAAAATTTCAATTAGCCATTCCTTAGGCTGCGCTGCTCAGGTGTTGTAACAAAGGGAGATGTCGCAGGAAGATATTTCGCGATACTGCTCGTTGCAGCAGGAGCAAGACGGCTCATGTGAACAGCGAGGCCTCTATATTCTGCATAGTCTTGTTTAATTTTTTTTTACTAACATACGGCAATGTAGAGGGCGACAATTTCACATTAAATTGTTGTAATCGATACCAGTGTGTTCATTACAGCTTTCTGTCTTTCTTGTCAAGTCTGGTTCAATATCGCTCTTGATATAATGAAGTGCTGGGGAAAATATGTTCCTTCTTTTTGCTTCACCCTTTTCTTTGTACCTTATGTGTGGGGCGAATAATTAGAACACTGGAATTCGTGTTCTTTGAGTATTTCAGAAACAGTGCTTATAGCATAAAAATACTAGAAGTGTTACCTCGCCAAAGGATTTCTCTGGCCTTGCCTCCCTTTTAGTCTGGAAAACATTCTTTCCTAGCTGTGTTCATTTCTGACTTTTTGCATTATTTTGATTGTTTCCGAACATAAAAAACAAACAAACATCAGTATATTTTCCACTGAGGAACGCAATTGATTTGTCTTTCTTAAGCTGAGCAAAAAAGTATACAATACGTATTGCTCAAGGAAAACAAACAATGAATTACTTCAAATACGAGCCAATCAAAACGATGGGGTTCTTTAATCTTGCACAGAGGCTCCTACATTTTATATACCACACCAGTCAAGTTCTTTTGTTTTAAATCTTCTCCAAAAGATAGGAACATATCGCTTATATGCCTATTACAGAACATAAGTGAGCTTCAGCGGAAGGGAAGAGCCTTTGATGCATTAATGATGTAACACACACACACACACACACACACACACACACACACACACACACACACACACACACACACACACACACACACACACACACACACACACACACACACACACACACACATGCACACTTTTTAGACATTTCTACCTTTGAGTGACCTCCTTAACAATTCATGCTTTTCTTTTGCTCTCACGATATTGCGTAATGTTTGAACACACCTCAGAAATTGCTTTTCTCCTTACCTTTGTGAAACACTGCGTAGCATTTTCAAAGTAAATGGAATTCTAGGGTTGTGTCACCATAAAGTGGTGTGGGTTTCGCTCCACGGAGGATATTCTTTTCTCTTTATTATTTTTCCCTCCTTTTCTCTCATGTTTTATCTCCTTTTCCTCCTTCTCTATGTTCATCAGCACATTGTGGAAATAAAAACAATCCATGACACACTATCACTCCACTCCTGAACCAGTACATAGGTAGTTGATGAGTCAATAGGGAGTGGCGAGTCATTAGGGAGATTTAAAAGATTAGACAAACTTATGGGTAATGATGATGTTTGGAAATGGGGCGTATGGTTCATGCAAGGACTGCCACTAATAGGTCTCATGATTTATTGCAGCTTCCCGTATTTTCTTGTGTTATGTTGTTGGTTTGAAGGCGGAGCGTGCTCTGCTGTTTTTGTTTGACTTTAAAAGAATTCCTGGTTAACGTGTGACTTTCCTTCATTCCTTTAGTTTCTGCCAAACACTTTCACTGCATGTCTGTCCTTCATCCAAATCCCTCTGTTCCATTCTCGCTGTTCTTCGCTTACTGTTTTTTTCCATTCCCTTCATGTAGGTCAACACACACACACACACACACACACACACACACACACGGACAAGCACGCAGGGGATTCGTGCTAATTAGGCAGAAAATTAATTTTGCTCGTACATTCGTAA
>NC_059281.1:16692401-16744901 GCF_017591435.1 Portunus trituberculatus
CTTTTGTAGCAAAGTGAGGATGAACTGGACTTACTGGGAACTGAAATGGGCTGATAGATTAACAAGTAGTTGAATGAAGGGGACGGGGGTACTTACTGGGCATCAGGCTGAGTGTCTCACGTGCTGCCTCGAGGTTGATGTCCGTCACTACCACACGTGCACCGTCCCGGGCCAGCATCAGGCAGGTGGCGCGACCGATGCCACTTCCACCACCTACAACACTCAGATTGTCATTGTTTGAGATTTTTTGTCTTAGTCTTATCTACTCATAGTAAACAGTTACCTTCCTTGACATTGAGCAGATGGATTTTGAGACCTGAAGTTTTAAATCATGGCAGTGTTTTCACCTCTGAATCTGAAAATAACAGTGGCTTTTCCCTTAGCTCCTCACCGAACACACATTGCCTTATCAAGTCGTGCAGAACTACAAATAAGAGTAATGAAACTACGATAGGCAGGTTCCTTTCCATTCACGAGTATACGATTCGCTTGCTACGTGATGTTTCTTTTTATTACTATGTATCGCACGATCCTTATTGCATTATATGATGGTGTGTGTGTGTGTGTGTGTGTGTGTGTGTGTGTGTGTGTGTGTGTGTGTGTGTGTGCGTGTGCGTGTGTGAGTACACGTCTGCTCACCTCTGGGGTTCTTTTTTTTTCGTGAAGGTCGAGATGGAGTGTGTTATCAGTCATTCTTTATCTACCATTCAGAGGCACACTGTGATATGACACTATTGATGTAGCCGTGTTTCTCATGCAGACTCCATCATTTTTGCCTCTTGTTAGTTCTCTTGGGAACACCACTCAAGGCCACACGTAGTCTGTGGAGAGGCTGATAGTGCTGCACCTTCAGTGTTTCAGCAAATGCATTGATTTGAGATTTTTTAAGATATTAATAGTCATACATTTTCAGTAATATTCATGGCTCTGTGTTGCTGTTGGTGGTACTTTGAATGTTCTTGATGTCATCATGGATCTACTGTCCAATCAGAAGAGGAACCTGGTCAGAGGACGAGCCTGGGAAGAGAAACAATCTGACTGTAGTCTAACTACAGGGGATTGAGGTGTCTCGTAATACTCGTAGTTATAAAAGATGCTTCACTCTCCACCAGCCGGGATTACCTTCACCACCCCTAACCAGTGCTGTTTGTAGGGCTTGGTAGCAATCGTTATCACGGGAAGCGAATAACCATAATAGCTTTTTCGTCACTCTTCACACCACAATGTCATTTATATCATATTTATACCAGATACGTAGCAAACTATTCATGACATCTCAGACAGCAGGGATTTTTGCACATTTTACATATGAAACTAAGCCTTCACATGAGTTAGCATATTTTTTGCATGAGTTTCCGGTTACTAGTCTAGTACACATGCCTGGCAACAATGACACTCGACCTTTACTTGTACTCACCTGTGACAAGCGCCACTTGGCCACTGAAATCGTTGGGAGCCATGACTGCCTTCAGATAGTGAGGGTTCAACTGAGTGTTGCATGAAGACATGAACAGCTGCTCTTATATCAGAGAGATAAGTGGCTAGTGTATCGCATTTGAGGCAACTTCATTTTTATTATACAATGTTCATCTTATTATCTTGATCAGAACCACTCAGCTACACAGCCACCAGGTTATTACAGGGATACGGGTGGTAGATCTTACAAAGATAGAGACAGACAGACAGACAGACAGACAGACAGACAGACAGAGAGAGAGAGGGGAGGGGTACCGGTAAGCCGTCACAGGTGAAGTGGTGCATGGGGGAAGCGCGACAGGAGGAACACTCTCAACAAGAACAACACCATTTTTCTCCATTTCTTTTCCGGTGATAACAGAATTGTGTTAAATGCTTTTAGGGTTTGTTATCGTCACTCTGGAGTAAAAGTAAAGAGCGCCTGTAAAATGCATAAACATTGAAACACAAGGGATCTCCAAGACAGATACTTCATCTTTCACAAAGAAAAAAAGTCGAAAACAAAATTTATTTAATATCCAGAAAAGGAGAAAAACACAACAATCTTTCATCGGATACCAATTTTATTATTCAATTTAAAAACTTAATGAAATAAGGAAATTATATAGGTGATAAAATACAGTTTGTCTGGATCTTTATTAAGTGCATGATGTCCCTCACATGTCAGCCCCGCCGGACACCTCCACGCAGGCGCCCACCATGTAGCTGCTGCGCTTTGACAGCAGGAACACGATCACCTCAGCCAATTCTGTCAGGAAAAGCAGGCAGTCACGAACATTTTATCAACATAGAACGAACCGTGATTCTAATGCCAGGGATTTGAAAGACAACTTGAGTGTCGGAATTTGAAGTCAACATTAAAAGCTTAGAATAAAATTTCAAGACGTAATCAGGGTACACGACAAAGCGTAACCTGTCAACGGAAATGGACATATTTGTTTTACTTCCCAGAAGATTGTATTACTCACCAGCAGGATTGGCGGGTCTTCCTAATGGCGTCTTATTGAGGTACCATTTCACAAGTTCTTGATCAACGGCATCGCACATATGCGTATCGACGTAACCTGGCAATACACAATTCACCCTGATACCCTTCCTGAGACGAGAGAGAGAGAGAGAGAGAGAGAGAGAGAGAGAGAGAGAGAGAGAGAGAGAGAGAGAGAGAGAGAGAGAGAGAGAGAGAGAGAGAGAGAGAGAGAGAGAGAGAGAGAGAGAGAGAGAGAGAGAGAGAGAGAGAGAGAGAGAGAGAGAGAGAGAGAGAGAGAGAGAATTAACTTCCAATTCATATTTTGTAAAATTTATACCAGTATTTTCGTGTTATACTGAGTGTGTGTGCTCACTTGGCCACCTCAGCAGCACAGGACTTGGTGAAGGCAATGACTCCGCCCTTTGTGGCTACGTAGTGGCTATGATTGGGGAAGCCTGTCTTGCCTACCATGCTGGATATGTTGACTATAGCGCCTCTTCCTTCCCCTGATCCCCGGCCCTCCTCCAATAGAGTCTTAATGACCTGCTGGGTGACGAGGAAGGTTCCCTGTGTGCGGCAGGAAACAAAGTGATGAAAAGTAAGATTGGCAATCGTTACGGGGAAGCTTAGATGTATTGGAATAAAAAAAAATCATAGAATTCAATAAGAAAATACATTCTTAAACAGAAAAATTCATTAAACAGGAAAGACACATGATTCATGTTCCGGAAAATGATTTTTTTTTTAGGTAAGATGGACAACCGGCCAAGGGCAACAACGAAAAAAAAAACTGTAACAAAAAAGGCCCACTGAGGTTCCGGTCCCTTAAAAGTGAAAAAGAAAGTTGACTCCTTGGGTGGTATAGGAAACATCATATACATTTAAAAATTCTAAATCCTTAATGAAGAATGTGTTTCGCTAGTAGCATGTAATTTTGTGCGAAGGAAGAGAGTAGTCTTTAGACGGCAGGGCTTGGAAAGCAAACCTTGAGATTGATGTCAATCATCTTGTCGAGCTGAGGTCCTGTTATGTCAAGAAAAGGCGATATATCGGCGATCCCCGCACAGTTCACCAGCAGGCTGGGCGGCACCCCATACCTGTCCCGGGAGGCGGCTATGGCGCCCTCCACTGAGCTTTGCTGCGTTACATCCATATTTAGCGCCAGGTGGTTTACAGGGCCTGTGGAAGGGTGGAGGGGTAAAGGGTGGAGACAAGTGACAAAAATTTTATGTTTAGTAGTTTGAAGATCCAGAGAAAGTTACTCTAAGCATGGGCAATGGTGACTCGACAGCTGCCAGTGGGAGAGAGGATAGCCATCCTGTATTTATTTTTTTTTCTTTTTACATTCTACTTTACCGCCTTCACGTTCGTTGTTTGCTATAGCACAGTCGGAAACGTTTATATTGCTAGGGAGTAAATTTAATCTGCACTCTACTCTGTCTGTCACCGTCTCATTGTGGATGTCGTCGAATAACAGGTTGACGATAGGAAGACTTAGAAAAAAGGAAGATATAAACAGAACAGGGGAGACGCTTACCTATGTATCAAATGCAATGCAATGAAGGAGTGGGCTGTAACTGATGAGCTTAGCATTTGTGACGTATTGTAAATCAAAACATACGTACCTTAATGAGCACCAGACTGAGCGAGAATCAGGATATATTGAGGCAAAGATTATGTAAGGATCATTGGCTTAACAAGCAACTTGATGTTAGAAAGGCGATTCACATACTGGACATCTTGCTGATAGTTTGGCGAGCTGCCTCCAAGTTGACGTCCGCCACCACCACACTGGCGCCGTTTTGAGCCAGCAACAGGCAGACAGCACACCCAATGCCTCCACCGCCACCTGCAACACTATGCTCGTCACTGCGTCTCTACACACCCTCATTTATTTAATACTGATGCAATTCTTGAAGGCATACAATCACGAGCACTCATGAAATATTTGTTTATTATTCTAAGAGACTGGTCAGCATTCCTAAAGTCAATCCCATCCTTCCTTATCAGCGTTCAATTCTCTAGCTTAGTCTCTTGGTCAGACACACACACACACACACACACACACACACACACACACACACACACACACACACACACACACACACACACACACACACACACGTGAGTGAGCCAAGCATTGTACCTAAAATGTCACAGATGTTCCTTAATTATTATTGTTGCTTTACCTGTGTGTGTGTGTGTGTGTGTGTGTGTGTGTGTGTGTGTGTGTGTGTGTGTATGTGCGTGTGTTATTTTATTGTCCTTACATCTTGTCCTATATTGTGTGTGTGTGTGTGTGTGTGTGTGTGTGTGTGTGGTATAGCTTTGATTTGAGGGTTTTCACACCCACATTATTCACACACACACACACACACACACACACACACACACACACACACACACACACACACACACACACACACACACACACACACACACACACACACACACACTTTCTCTCTCTCTCTCTCTCTCTCTCTCTCTCTCTCTCTCTCTCTCTCTCTCTCTCTCTCTCTCTCTCTCTCTCTCTCTCTCTCCCTCTCCCTTCTCTCTCTGTGAAACCTTAAATGATTTTTTTTCATTAGCACTAATATAATAATCAAGTATATTTCAATCGAATTGAAATATTAATAAATTGGAAGATGTGACCACACCTGTGTGTGCTGCAGGCTCAAGAGTGATTAATGTTAATTTGAAGAGAAAATGGATAGGATAAAATTTGTTCTCAAATAGAATACTGGATGACTGCAGCAGATGTGATAATCGGTTGAGTAAGAGTAACAAATCGTTAGAATCAGCATCACTTGTCCACCACACCTGTAGTCAATAGTTGCACTCACCTGTAACGAGTGCCACTTGGCCGCTGAAGTCATACAGAGCCATACTTTACGTGCGTCCTGAATGTGCAAACCAGACGGAATGAGCGGACGGAGATTCTACATCCCCAAAACACGCTTATATTGAGATAAAGGTGAAATCTATGATAGAGTGTTGCCAAGGAACGATGTAAAAAAGTAGAAGTCACGTACCGTAACAATAATTATTCCCAGTGAGATCTGAAGGGGTCTTGTGACTTGCAAGGGAACAGCCACAGCCTGCCCTCTAAAGATAATTCTCTTCCTTCACATAAAACTACATGCATTTAATAACACACGTACCGTTTACCTCAGAGTATTTGTTTGGGGAAGGAACCACAAATATCGCCAGGTCGGACTGCTCTTCTGTTATTAACCCTAAGTGTCTTGACACCACCTCATCTTTTGCTTCTTTAAATTCAATTCTGCAACATTCGCGGCCACAGATTTAATTTTTCAATCTGTAGAACGCCATCTCCACTAAACTGAATATCGCCCTCTTTTCCACACAGAAACAGGTGTCTGAGGCAAATGACAGTGGATACTGAAGAGAGAGAGAGAGAGAGAGAGAGAGAGAGAGAGAGAGAGAGAGAGAGAGAGAGAGAGAGAGAGAGAGAGAGAGAGAGAGAGAGAGAGAGAGAGAGAGAGAGAGAGAGAGAGATAACGGTTCGGCATTGTCATCCAACTGAGTACCTCTCGTTAATGAAATAGGTGACATTGTGTAATACGAACACTTCCAACATTTGTTTACCTGACAATCTCAGCGGCGCAGGTCTTACAGTATGTACTAATGCCACCTTTCGAAGCTACTATAGTGTCTAAACTGATAATGTTCTTTTTCTCCTGTTCCCCTTCGTTTCCTTTCAACAGCAAGTCAGTGAAGGCCTGGACCACAAGGAAGATGCTCGTGTACGGCAGATATACGTACATAATTAATCTATGGGCACGAACACTGGTGGTAATATGTCAGCCACGCATTGTTGTCTCATCTCAGCCTCCTCATCGGATCTCCGTGACCGAAATTTGAGTTGCACAATTTTGATTCAGAGTTCAAACCCTTGGAGACTTAATTCATGGCAATCGTTGAGTTTGTTTCCAACATGCAGGCTGTCTCCGTTACATAGACACCTTCCTTGCCAAGCTGCAAATAGGTAGCGCTCCAAATACTGCTCCTGCCACCTATGGTACCCGACTTACTACTATTTCTTCCCCATTCCCCTTCCCTCCCTCCCTCTCTCTCTCTCTCTCTCTCTCTCTCTCTCTCTCTCTCTCTCTCTCTCTCTCTCTCTCTCTCTCTCTCTCTCTCTCTCTCTCTCTCTCTCTCTCTCTCTCTCTCTCTCTCTCTCTCTCTCTCTCTCTCTCTCTCTCTCTCTCTCTCTCTCTCTCTCTCTCTCTCTCTCTCTCTCTCTCTCTCTCTCTCTCTCTCTCTCTCTCTCTCTCTCTCTCTCTCTCTCTCTCTCTCTCTCTCTCTCTCTCTCTCTCTCACGTTAGTTAATTGGAAACATAACGTCATGGGTTTTGTTTCTCGATTAGCAGTCAAAAAGTCGGTGTTAGAATGGGGTTAGATTATGACAGGAAAATAATTCATATTTTTAATGTATGCTTTATGTTGCCCATCACATGCCATCCCCGCCGGTCACCTCCACACAGGCGCCCACCATGAAGCTGCTGCGCCATGACAGTAGGAACACGACCACCTCAGCTATCTCTGTTGAATAAATAGCCACTTGTTTCAGTGTCCAATGCAGGAAAAAAATTGCATATAAAAACTTTTGCATCCACATTTACTATTCAGAGTGTGCGTCTAAAGTGTCTTGTCCTGACAACAGCAACTACAACATTAATTATAACATGATAATAATGATACTACTACTACTACTACTAATAATAATAATAATAATAATAATACCAACAAGGCCAGTGTATTTACCTTCTGGTTTGCCAGCTCGTGGGAGAGGAGTTTTGTCACATATTGACTGACGAAATTCTTCAGTAAAGGGTTTGGTCATGGCAGTGTCCACCAAGCCAGGCAGGATACAGTTGATTCTGATACCCTTTCTGAAGATATGAGAGAGAGAGAGAGAGAGAGAGAGAGAGAGAGAGAGAGAGAGAGAGAGAGAGAGAGAGAGAGAGAGAGAGAGAGAGAGAGAGAGAGAGAGAGAGATATTAGAACTGTCGTCTACGAGTATTTTCGACATGTTAAGGCAATAAATCGATAATGAATTAAGCGGCGTTGCTTACCTGATCATGTGGGCAGCGCAGGATTTGCTGTATGTTATAACACCGCCTTTTGAGGCAGCATAATGTCTGAAATCAGGGTGACCTAACTTCCCAAGTATACTTGCTATATTGACAATAACGCCCTTATCCTCCTGTGCGCCTTCGTTTCCTTTCAGCAACTCCTCAGTGAAGGCCTCGGTCACAATAAAGATGCCCTGCGTGCGTGGAGGACACAAATACTGGGTTAGTACGAGCTACAGAATGTTGTTAATTTCACTATGATTGTATTTTCGTCACCGTGCCTACAGATCTTCAACAAAATTTAAATGCAGACTTCAGTGTTGGAGAATTTTCTGGCTCAGAAAGGCAAAACCATTACCAAAATGGTGCTGTAAGGACATGTTGTTTGGTAATGTGAATATCATAAAAATAAGAAGATTAACCTTAAGATTCACGTTGATCACAACATCACCCGTCTTGTCAAAAGATGGATCGATGTTCATGATTCCAGCGGCATTGACTAGCAGGCTGGGCGGCTCTCCGTACTTGTCCCGAACTGTGGCGATGACGCTCTGCACGGCACTCTGCTGCGTCACGTCCATCTGCAGCGCCAGGTGCTTCTCGGGGTCTGTGGGTGCCGGGCACTTCGTAATCTTAGAGCAGAGGAGTGACAAACTGTTTACAGATGGAGAATGACTGATGTCTTAGACGAAATTAGTGTGTGTCTTCCTATGTTCAGAATAAGATAGAAGAAGACTTACTTGGCATCAGACTGTGGGTTTCACGGGCCGTCTGCACATTGAAGTCCGTCACCACCACTCGAGCTCCATCGCGGGCAAGCAGCAGGCATGTGGCACGCCCGATGCCGCTGCCGCCACCTGCAGCACCAAGACTTTTAACGCTGGGATTAAAAAATCAACACATTGCGAGAGAGAGAGAGAGAGAGAGAGAGAGAGAGAGAGAGAGAGAGAGAGAGAGAGAGAGACTCTGCAAGGATAGGAAGGATGAAGGAATTGTTTGGCCAACGTATGATCAGTGGCTGGACTCACCTGTCACAAGTGCCACCTGTCCGGTGAAGTCGTTGGGAGCCATTGTTGCGTCCTCTGGTGATGCTCTAACTGAGTGGGTACATAGGTGGTGCAGGCCTTTTAGTGCCATCACGAAATAGATAATGAATTCTTATCTTTTATCATATTACAATGTAATTTCAAAGCAAAATGCCGGCTCACAATGAATTCTTAAGTATATGGTGACTCAGCGATAATTCTCTCTCTCTCTCTCTCTCTCTCTCTCTCTCTCTCTCTCTCTCTCTCTCTCTCTCTCTCTCTCTCTCTCTCTCTCTCTCTCTCTCTCTCTCTCTCTCTCTCTCTCTCTCTCTCTCTCTCTTACGTTAGTTGATTGGAAACATAATGTCATGGGATTTGTCACTGTTTTTTCTCGATTAGCGGTCAAATAAAGCAAAATTGAAATTGGCTTAAAATTGAATTAGAAAAATAACTCTCTTTTTAAATGTATGCATCATATTGTGCATTCATAAAAAAATGCAATGAAAAGTTATATTATGTACATTTATTGAAGCAGAAATATAAATTATTGAACAAATGGAATCCCGGAGCGGTTACAATATCGTCACTTTCAGAACCAGCGCTCAAGTATAGCATTATATATTTTCCAGGCCAAGACACTTCAAGCAGAGGCGCCCATCACAAGCCATCCTCGCTGGTCACGTCCTTGTAGGAGTCCACCATGAAGCTGCTGCGCCTAGACAGCAGGAATGCGGCCACCTTAGCTATCTCTGTCGAATAAACAACCACTTATTTGATTGCTGAATGCAGGAAAAAAGGGAACCAAATTTTGCTATACGAGAACTTTGCTTCCTCTCCTTTGAACTTGCTGTGTTCTTAAGTAGAAGTGCTTAATCCTTAAGGTACTAATATCTCTCAGAATAAGGCAGAAGAAAAACTTATTGGGCATCATACTGTGGGTTTCACGAGCCGTCTGCACACTGAAGTCCGTCACCACCATACGCGCTCCACCGCCTGCAAGCTGCAGGCATGTGGCACACCCGATGCCGCTGCCCCCACCTGCAACACAACCACTTTTAACGCTGGGATTAGAAAATTCAGTACAAAGAAAGAGAGAGAGAGAGAGAGAGAGAGAGAGAGAGAGAGAGAGAGAGAGAGAGAGAGAGACTGCAAGGATGGCAATAAGTCTTTATTGAAGGTATTGTTTGGCCGGCGTATGGTCAGTGGCTGGACTCACCTTTCACAAACACCACCTGTCCAGTAGAGTCATAAGGAGCCATTGGTACGTCGTCTGGTACTGCGCTACCTTTGTCTATAGGTGGTGCATGCATTAAGGTGCCTTCACAAAGTAGAAAATAGATTATTGTCATTTATCATGGTATACATATTTCAAAGCAAAATGGTGGCTGATATTGAAGCCACTTAAAGGGTGCGATAACTTTGTGATAATTTGCGTTCCATGCAGGTATACTGAACGATCATGAACTGTTATATTGAGATTGTAATCTCACTGTAAACTGCATGTAATTGTCTCAAAGCTTCAAAATATAAGAGTACATATCAGTGTATGGAATGGAACAATGAACCAGCTTCTGAGGGTTTTGTAACCTCACAGATGGTCTTCCTATAATCAGAAACGAATATTCCGCAGTCTGTTTTGCAATTGTGTTTTACGTTCTCTTTTAAGAATCTAATTTTACTTATCTCCTCATTCCCCTTAACGCTCTGGCAACAACACAGAAGTAAGACTTGAGTGTCATGCGTATCTCCTGTGAATATATTGTCACTATTGGCTTGTGACATTATTTATCTTTTGTGTTCAGCTTGACCCTAAAGGTTTTGTCATGCTGACGTCATGTTACGCGTGAGTCGGCTGTGCTGTCTGTTGACTCGAGATTTGTGGAGACAATATTAGTCGTAATTGTCTTTGTTTTTACCTGGACTTAGGATTCATTCTCTTACATCTGCTCTAATACTTCAGGGCAAGATTTAGAACACTTTATATTGGTATTTGTTGCATCTTTTCTTTTTATTTACTTTACTCCTCATCAAATGAAGCAGCTGGTGAAGCCCTACTCATTTTTCTTACTATTCTGTGGAAGGGTAACTGCTTCATGAACGGTTAAACATGTAATCATAGAGTAGCACTGGTTCAAGATATTTTTCATGTGCATATATATATATATATATATATATATATATATATATATATATATATATATATATATATATATATATATATATATATATATATATATATATATATATATATATATATATATATATATATATATATATATATATATACAGGAAATAAAACCCAAAGAACCTTGTACTACTTCATTACATTAATATTAATGGACCTCTCTCTCTCTCTCTCTCTCTCTCTCTCTCTCTCTCTCTCTCTCTCTCTCTCTCTCTCTCTCTCTCTCTCTCTCTCTCTCTCTCTCTCTCTCTCTCTCTACATGAGTCTATATTTTTCTCTGATATCCACATAGAATTAAAAGACTCCTGTTTTAGTCACTTAGGTTTTTACGGGTATCTTAGTGTTTCTTTTGAAAAATTAACATGATTTCTAACTTATCAATAGCAAAGGCACTCTTATGAACGAAGTATCTCTTTTTTGTGGACTTTGAAAGATAGTCGCCACATCACACATATTTATAAAAGACCCTTGATTCAGACACACGAGTTTTTAAGGATAATTTGATGGTTTTAATAACAGATTAACATGATTTTTACCTTATCAATAGCAAAAACACTACTACGAACCAAGCTCTTCGTTTCTGTTGAACTTGAAAAAATAGTGGTAAGATAACGTATGTTTAAATGTTTTTTTTTATCAGAATCGTTTTTAAGGGCAGTTTAATAGTTCTATTGACATATTAACATGATTTTAACTTTATGTATAGCAAAAATACTCGTATTAACTAAGCTTATCATATCTATGGATTTTGAAAATATAATCCACATAACCAATATTTTTAAATAACCATTGATTCAGTCATATTGGTTTTTAACTGTATAGTGATACTTCTATTGACAGATTAACATGATTTATACCTTAACACTCTTACAAATCGAGCTTCTCATTTCTGTTCACCTTGAAAAATAGTGACAACATAACCTATGTTTTTAAAAGATTTCTGTTTCAGTCACTTGAATTTTTACGGGTAGTTTAGTGGTTCTCTTTAAAAAATAATCTGAATTCTAACTTATTCTTAGCAAAAGACTCTTACGAACAAAGTTCCTTTATTTATGTACTTTGAAAAATAGTGGCCACATAACTATAACTTTAAAATAATCATGTTTCAGTTACATGGATTTTTATGGATAATCTTAAGGTTCTATGAACAGATTAACATGATTTCTACCGTATCAATGGCAAAAACACTCCTACGACCCAAGCTCCTCATTTCTGATGACTTTGAAAAATAGCGGTAATATAACGTATGTTTAAAAAACAAAACTTTTTCTGTCATACGAGTTTTTAAGGGTTTTTTGATAGTTCTATTGACAGATTAACATGATTTCTGATTTATGTATAGCAAAAATACTCCTACGAACCAAGCTCCTCATATCTGTGGATTTTGAAAATAGTAGCTACATGACCTGTATTTTTAAAAGACGCTTGTTTCATTCACATGGGTTTTTAAGAGTGAAATGATGCTTTCCTTGACAGATCAACATGATTTTTTTTTTACCTTATCAATAGCAGAAACACTCTTACGATCCACCTCCTCTTTTCTGTTGACTTTGAAAAATAGTGGCAACATAGCTTTTGTTTTTAAAAGATTCATGTTTCAGTAACTTTGGTTTTTAAGGGTAGTTGGTAGATTTCTTGACAAATTAACATAATTTCTAACTTCTCAATACCAAAGCACTGTTACGAACAGTTCCTTTTTTAATGGTCTTTGAAAAATAGTGACTACATCACATATATTTTTAAAAGACCCTTGTTTCAGTCACACGGGTTTTAATGGATAGTTTTATGGATTTTTTAATAGATTAATATGATTTTCAACTTATCTATAGCAAAAACACTCCTACGAATCAAGCTCTTCATTTCTGTTGGCTTTGAAATGTAGTGGTAAAATAACCCATGTTCTTTTAAAAACTCTTATTTTAGTCACACGGCTTTTAAATGGTCATTTGTTTTATTGACTGATTAACATGAATTTTATCCTCTATATAGCAAAAGTACTCTTACGAATGAAGCTCCTCATATCTCTGGACTTTGAAAATAGTAGCCATATATCCTATATTTTTAAAAGACCTTTGTTTCAGTCACATGGGTTTTTAGGGTAGAGTGATGCTTCTATTAAAAAGATTAACATGATTTTTACCTTATCAATGGCAGAAACACTCTTACAAACGTAACTCTTCATTTCTGTTGACTTTGAAAAATAGTGGCAACATCACCTATGATTTTAAAATACTTCTCTTTCAGTCACTTGGACTTTTTCAGGGCATATTGATGGTTCTGTTGACGAATTAACATTAGTTCTGACTTATCAATATTAAGTGCACTCTTGCGAACAAAGTTCCTATTTTTCGTGAACTTTGAAAAATAGAGGTAACATAACCTACGTTTTAAAAAAATCTTTTTGTCACACGGGTTTTTAAGAGCTTTTTGATAATTCTGTTGACAGATCAACATGATTTCTACTTCATATACGTATAGCAAAAATATCCTTACGAACAAAGCTCCAAATATGTGGATTTTGAAAATAGTAGCCACATAACCTTTTTTTTAAATGACCTTTCTTTCATTCATATGGATTTTAAAGGGTAAAAAGATGCTTCTATTGACAGACTAACATGATTTATACCTTATCAATAGCAGAAACACTCTTACGAACCAAAACCCCTAATTTCTCTTGACTTTGAAAAATAGTGGCAATATCACTTATGATTTTCAGAACAGGTTGAGGCCGTGGAAGCAACACTAGTTTTTTTTTCCCCACTGATAAGCCAAGAATCAACATCGCCTCCATGGTTTCTGAGAAAACAAACGCCTTTGTAAATGATCATGAGGGTGGATGAAAGCTAGTATACACCACTCCGCTGTGGCTTAAGTGGTCTCAACAGTGTTACTTATTGGATGCAAGGTTAATATCCTTCTCTAATTTCTCTCAGTGACTCAGTCATACCGACCTGTGTTCACCAACCGCGGAGGAATTGGTATAAGCACGATCAGAAGTGAAACACATTGATATGTATTGTATGTCTTAGATTCAACCTAGAAAAGAAAATGAAAGGTTACAAAAGCTGAGGTATAAAAAAGACCATCATCATGTTCTCTCTTCCGCTGTGCTGCCACAGACCGCAGCGCCAATCACATGCCTGTTCCGCCAGTAACCTCCACGCAAGCCCCCACCATGTAGCTGCTGCGCGCCGACAGCAGGAACACCACAACCTCGGCCACCTCTGCGAAGGAAACGAAAGTCACTAAACTATCAAGTGATCCTTAATTAAGTGTCCTAATATTTACTCTTCTCGCATCTCATAATATAAGATCTCAAACCTTGCAGATACTAGCAAGACAAGAAGCTACAAAATTTGTGGCTCTCCTTTTTTTTTCTGACTCAAGTCCACCGTGGAGGATATATTCGCTTACCTTCTGGTCTGCCAGCCCTCCCTAATGGGTTCACGCTGATGTGCTTCTGTATTACTTTCTCGTCAACGCGTCTAGCCATGGGAGTGTCAATTATCCCGGGCAGGACACAGTTGACTCTGATACCTTTACTGAGAGAGAGAGAGAGAGAGAGAGAGAGAGAGAACAGTAAAATAAGTTGACGTAAAAGTAATCAGAACTTAACGTGTGTATCCATCAAGATTAACCCGCTGAGTGGATCTCCTCACCTGGCCATCTCAGCAGCGCAGGATTTGGTTAGAGCAACAACTCCGCCCTTTGAGGCCGCACAGTGACTGGCACCCGGGAAGCCTGTCTTGCCACTGATGCTCGCTATGTTCACTATGGCCCCTCTTCCTTCCTTTTCCCCTTCTTTGTCATCAGCCAGTATCGCTTTTGTAACAGCTTGGGTCATAAGGAAGGTCCCCTGTGTGCCAGAAGACAGGGATTTTATGGGAGAAATAATGATCAACAGTAACTGGTCGTCGCTGATTAACATAAATGATTTAGACATAAGTTTCTTAACAAATTCAGGATATTACACAATCTTTCTCTCCAAAATAATAATGAATAACCTTCAAATTGACGTCAATTGCTGTATTAAAACTTGATTCTTCCATTTCCACAACAGGCGTCCTTTCAAAAAATCCTGCACAATTAACAAGAAGTGTGGGTGGTTTCCCGAATCGTTCACGAATAGCCGCCATGACCTCCTCCACGGCCCTCTGCTGCGTCACGTCCATCTGCAGTGCCAGGTGGTCCGTGCCATCTGTGTGGGGAAGGTGGGATGCTGTGTGTTAATTACTAGGCATAGGAAATTCGGAATAGTGAGCGCCACTTAACCAACAGTACACCGAACAGAGTGTATGTGTTGACTTACCAGGCAGGACATTTTTTGGTGTGAACTTAGGAGCCCGTATGACGATGACTTACTGAACAATTTACTAGAAATGAAATTAAACAGTGGCATAAGTTTTCGTGGAACTTACTAAAGCATTGAAGGTAATGGCCTACCACTTATCTTGCATCTCATAGATACCTTATCGAATAGGTGAGGGAGAGAAGGGCCACACACCAGTAATCTAGCGGAGGGGTGATGCCTTTTTGTTATCAGACAGTTGATTAGAGCGAAACAGAGACTTACTTGGCAGCAGACTTAGTGTTTCTTGGGCCGCCTGCATTGTGCGGGAGGTCACCACCACTTTGGCGCCTTCTTTGGCCAGCTGTAGGCAAGTGGCTCGCCCGATGCCGCTACCGCCACCTGCATCATATATAATAGTTAATGCGTCATGTTCCACTCTTACTTGTGTTAGTGGTGTGCTTATTGATGTTCTTAACGCACAATTAATTTTTCGTTTGAATTCTGATAATTTGGAATATAAAAACACAAGAGTGTATTCCCATCACCAGCTGCAGCCCATTCAGTACAATGGCTACTGGTGGTGCGGTCAATTGTTCAAAGTTTATCGACCTCAGATAAACTAAAGCTCACTTCCTTTCAATAAGAGACACTTGGTCATCATGCCAGGTGTGACTCAAGATATTTTCCAAAGTAGGACATTTGAAACACAGGAAATTTCATTTTCAGATGTAGTAGGTCACGCTAAAGGAATCCAGAGAGAGAGAGAGAGAGAGAGAGAGAGAGAGAGAGAGAGAGAGAGAGAGATAATGTGTGTGTGTGTGTGTGTTTGAAGGTCACAGAGGAGCACGCCGTTAAGAATAGTCACATCCTCGTCTACCCAAGTATCCACTTCATGATTATCACATGTGCGGATTGTTACGCGCACACACGCATCCACAGCGAGGCTTTAGTGTTGCTTACTTCACATTGCAGGCAAAGTCATGTATGGGAGCTCTGGCCAGAATATCACAGACTAATTCCCTTCAACACACACACACACACACACACACACACACACGTATGCTCTCTCTCTCTCTCTCTCTACTGATATTTCTTGCTTACCTAACCTTGACACACAAGCACTGGCTGACTGTAACTCGTGCAATATCAGTTAGCAACCTACTGTGTTGCTGGCGTCCGTGACTCACCACCAAACCACGCGTCTCCACCGTGATTATCGGTTCAGGGAGACCTTCACCCACAGTACTGTGTATGTCTCTTCCACTGACAGGCTAGTAAACCACGTCATATATGATTAGCCTCTTTTAATATTTGTACTGCATTATACAACTTTCTGCTAAAACGACAATCGTTCTTATCGGTATCCATTGCTGATTGTGTTACGGTGACATTTGACATTCATGACAACATTATTAAAACACTGCACTCATGCACTGAAGCAGCCTCAGGGCGTGACAAATGCATGGACCCACCTGTGACGAGGGCCACTTGACCATGGAAGTTGACGGGAGCCATGCGTGCGTCTAGACTCTCTAGAGGGTGCCGGACCAACTGAGCGTGTGGCTAGTGGCACTAGTGCTGCTAACAATTACTTGCTCAGCGATAAGCGGCGACTCCCCTGATGATCGTAGTGGTGTAATTAATCTCTGTTCCCTTTGTATTCAGAACACATCAAGAAGTAATATGTTATTTGTCAAAAAATGAAAACAGTATTGTGATGTAGTGAAAATTGTTCATAATGACCTCAGAAGACAGTTCATGTGATGAAGTATATTCATTAAATACGTGCATTTTTTTCGTTCATGTGATGAAATATATTTATTAAATACGTGCAATTTTTCGGTATTGGACGCAAAGTTCCTTACTCCATAACTCCCAGCGTGTGGAATGTGGGGCTTCATATGGAGCTAATGGCAGATCAGCGTTAGAGGAATCTAAAACCATGACATTTTTCTTTCTTGCGACGTTTGGCAATCTTTATGGTGCTCTTAAGGAACTGCCGGCTGGTGGGCCGGTGGCAAACCTCAGTAAACCTACATAGGTAAACTATTATAGGCGCTCACATTATTCTGTGACCACTATGAAGGATACTGATGTTGTTTTTTTATTATGTAAAGGTGAAACTCATCATGGAGACTTTGATGGAGTGTTGAATGCGTGAGCGGAAGGAGAGGAACCAAAGACACTGTAAATACACACTTCACAGCACTGTTTGTCGAAGGAAATGAATTATGGATACGGCAATATCAAACAGAATGTGTGTGTGTGTGTGTGTGTGTGTGTGTGTGTGGGTAATTCATCTCCTCGGTCGCCTGCTGGTCACCCAGCCAGTCTTCCCCATTACGGAGCGAGCTCAGAGCTCATAGACCGATCTTCGGGTAGGACTGAGACCACAACACACTCCACACACCGGGAAAGCGAGGCCACAACCCCTCGAGTTACATCCCGTACCTATTTACTGCTAGGTGAACAGGGTCACACATATTAAGAGGCTTGTCCAGTTGCCTCGCCTCACCGGGATTCGAATCCGGCCCTCTCGATTGTGAGTAGAGTGTGCTAACCACTACACTACGCGGTGTGTGTGTGTGTGTGTGTGTGTGTGTGTGTGTGTGTGTGTGTGTGTGTGTGTGTGTGTGTGTGTGTGTGTGTGTGTGTGTGTGTGTGTGTGTGTGTGTGTGTGTGTGTGTGTGTGTGTGTGTGTGTGTGTGTGTGTGTGTGTGCGCGCGCGCGCTGCCTTTGTGCGTATACCGGCCCTTGCGACCTATCACTCAGAAGAAGAGCAGAAATTTTGGGATGCAAGCATTGAAGTTCAGTAATTATAAGAGCGTCTTGAGGCTGGCTGGACTAGAAGACTAGACAAGAGTGTCTTACGGCTGGTTGAGGTGGACGTCTTACCTGAAACATGTTAGTTTTATCTGCTGCTGACATCATTGATAAATAATTGCAAAAAATATATCAAAAAGTCACGGTAATATATTGTCGTAGTGCAAAAGGTAAGTTTTGGTGTTTTTTTGGAGAGGTCAGGAAGGGACAGTTAACCAAGCAGCTTATTTGTCTGAAAGCTGATAGATGGATATTTGATGTGGGTAGAGAACACATCAAGAGAGCTGCCTGTTGTGTTGATTAAAGCACCATGACAGCTGAAAAGCACTGTGCATTCCCACAGTCTGGCAATCAAAGATTCTGTATTGTTCTGTAGCAACACCTGACTACTTCCACGACTTCCGCATATTGTCACTACACAGTTTTCACTTTTCACCATTGTGTTGCATTTCTAATGAATGTTCGTGGATGTGAGGCTGCGTAGCTCGCGGTTCGTGTCTGCTGCTCTTCTTACACTCTGTGATGTCTATCTGGTAAAGAGAAAGTCTGCTTTGCCATGTTTTTTTTTTCCTGCTACACTGCTGTATTTCCCCTTGACTTGATCTGTATGATTTTCTGGTTTGTCTTAATAGAACTAGAGAGTCCATTCACAGAGATGGCAGGAAGGGACGATTAAAGTTTCAGAAGGAGAAAGCTGACACAAGTGTGGTGCACACATGTGCATCACACTTGTGTCATCTTTTGCCTCGGTAAAGGCGTCACTGTGAAGTGCTACGGTATCTTCTTATAAAGTATCTCGCTTTTTGCTTAAGATAGTTACATAATTGTTTTTTTGTGAGTCTTTTCTTTACAGGATAGTTCGAGTTTCAAATGACAGTGCAAAAGGCAATATAGTGTGTGTGTGTGTGTATGTGTGTGTGTGTGTGTGTGTGTGTGTGTGTGTGTGTGTGTGTGTGTGTGTGTGTGTGTGTGTGTTAGACTTTTAGGCATTAACTCTAGGAACATTTTTAGCAAAAAACATACTGGAGTTAGTTTCTAGATTTTATTCACTCCTTCATTCAATGGAGAAAGCAAAAAGAGCAAGAGGGATAATATTAACAACCCACCAGCTGTGCCTCCTTGTCTCAACTCCGGCGGTGATCACATGTCGGTGCCCCCGGAGACCTCCACGCAGGCACCCACCACGTAGCTACTGCGTCTTGACAAGAGGAACACGACCACCTCAGCCACCTCTGCAGGGACACACGAAGTAGTCAGCTAACGAACAATATAAAATCCATTCACAAGGAAGTACTGCCTATTATTGTTTTGTATCGTAGTCTGCCATATCCAGCAAAATTCAAGAACACAAAACTATAATATGCTACTCGGAATATTTAAATACGTTAAACCATTTCTCCTCTAAAAACATACCTTCTGGTTTGCCCAATCTTCCTAAGGGATTCTTTGCACAGTAGCTGCGATGTAGCTGCTCCGCGATGCCAGTAGCCATGGGCGTGTCGATCAGGGCCGGCAATACACAGTTCACTCTTATGCCCTTTCTTAGGGAGAGAGATAGATAGATAGATAGATAGATAGATAGATAGATAGATAGAGAGAGAGAGAGAGAGAGAGAGAGAGAGAGAGAGAGAGAGAGAGAGAGAGAGAGAGAGAGAGAGAGAGAGAGAGAAATTGTCAAGGTGGTCACACTTAACTTTTTATGAGTACTGGTTCAGCATGTGCATGGAGCAGCTTTCCTCACCTGGCCATCTCAGCGGCGCAGGACTTGCTGAAGGCAATGACGCCAGCCTTGGTGGATGCGTACACTGTCATTCCAGTTAAACCTGTTTTGCCCGACATGCTTGATATGTTGACAACAGCACCTTTCCCCTCGCTTGGCTCGTCATCTCCATGCAGCAGCGCCTTGATGAATATCTGAGTCACGAGCATGGTACCCTGCGTGTACCAAGATATTACTGGTAAGGGAAAGCGCGGTGGTGGCAATAAATGGCCCACGTGCTGATATCTTGGGTAAGCTCGACAACATGTATTTTCATTTGCGAAGTATCTTTTCCTGCACAGATGTGTTGCAATGCATATCCAAGTTTTCGAGATTTTTATGGCTCTGCCATGCCTACAGAATATAATCACCTTCCAATTTTAGCCTAAAATTCCATGACACAAAATAAGATAGGTACGTTGTTTCATTATGGACAGACAATTAGCATGACCAACCTTAAGGTTGATGCTGGTATATTTATCTATACACTCCTCCGTTGCATCCAGAAATGGTGCCATTAATCCGATCCCCGCGCTGTTGACCAGAAGGCTGGGCGGTTTCCCAAATCTATCCTGTGAAGCAGAGATCACACCCTGCACGTCACTCTGCCGTGTTACGTCCATCTGTAACGCCAGGTGGTCTTCAGGACCTGCAGGGAAAGGATCTCGCTGTGATTACAATAGCGTCTTTAAAATGATGAATGAAATGAACGTTTAGTTACGACTTGTTCCGTAAACTAAAGGTAAAGAGTTGACTTACCAAAGGATGGAAAATACGGTGACTATGTACGTACAAGAGATGCAGTGACTTACTTGGCATCATACTGAGGGTTTGACGGGCTGCTTCCAGGCTGACATCCGTCACCACCACATGAGCACCATCCCGAGCCAGCTTGAGGCACGTGAAGCGCCCGATGCCACTGCCACCACCTGTAACATCCAGCAGGTCAGTGTTGTCATCCGTGCCCATTTGTAATGAAACGAAGATCTTTGTTATGATATGAAGTATGAACCTTGCATGTGCACGTGACTGATTCTAATAAGATAACGTAAATAAGTGTCACTGTACAATAGTACACAGTTGTTGTTTAATGAGACTCAGGCCACTTCCATACTTGGCAAGCCTGGGCCAAGACAACGCAAGAGACGCTGTGCGTAAGAATTAGAACACAATACAAAATAAATTAATTCATTATAGAATCTGCATATTTAGTTAGACAATGTGTTTCATCAAAGTGAGGTTCACTGATGTGGGAAGTGACCCGGTGGTGAAGTAGTATTGAACCCCTGGCTCGTATATAACACTTCAGTGACTGTCACTCTTCGGGACAACTGAGTGAATAATATGCGACAAGATGTTCCTAAATTGTCTCTGTCACCCATTATCTTCATAAAGTAGATGATAATGTATAAATCCTATAGGAGTGAAACGAAAACAATTACAGTTGACGCAAACGACGCACTTCAATCCCTATACTTTTTTCAACATGTAATTACACATGATAAGCATAAGCGGTCTCTAACGCGCTCACCAGCATTAACTAAATTTATAAGCAAGTCATGTCGAGGAACAACGTAGTCAGGTTATGAAGTATTATAATTATCTTTGTAAAGACCTTGATTGTAGCTTACGATAACATTGTGACAAAAGACACTGCCATTAATGGTCAGCACGCTCACCTGTGACGAGTGCCACTTGTCCGCCAAAGTCGTTGGAAGCCATCCGTTTACCTAGGCGTCAGTACACCGACTGTCTCAAAGGAAAGAGAATCAGCCTTATCTCAGGGAGGAAGATAACCAGGTAATCAGAGTCTGCGGCAGTGAAGTGTGGCACCAACTTGACTATCACGGATAAAACTTTCTTTCGTCGTGTGAATTTGATGAGTTGGTTTCAAACTCTACAAGTGAATCAGTGAAGAGTAGTGTGTAATTCACCACGGGCGCCTGCTGGTCACCCAGCCAGTCTTCTTCATTACGGAGCGAGCTCAGAGCTCATAGACCGATCTTCGGGTAGGACTGAGACCACAACACACTCCACACACCGGGAAAGCGAGGCCACAACCCCTCCAGTTACATCCCGTACCTATTTACTGCTAGGTGAACAGGGGCCACACATTAAGAGGCTTGTCCAGTTGCCTCGCCGCGCCGGGACTCGAACCCGGCCCTCTCGATTGTGAGTCGAGCGTGCTAACCACTACACTACGCGGTGTGTGTAATTCACTGTGTGTGTGTGTGTGTGTGTGTGTGTGTGTGTGTGTGTGTGTGTGTGTTTACATAGTTGTATTTACTAAGTCATATGGTCCAGTTTTCTTATTTATGTATCGAGTTATTCCTTTGCTTGATATATTTTCCTTTTTGCTATTGTTGTTATTGTGTGTGTGTGTGTGTGTGTGTGTGTGTGTGTGTGTGTGTGTGTGTGTGTGTGTGTCTATCTCTCTCATTTCCATGCATTATATCCTCATTGAAGTGCTAACTAACGCGATCAAGAGGCAATAAGACATAAGGTGTGTGGTTGCCTTGAATTCCACCTTCCTTGGCTGCACTGAACGAGAGGGCAAAGCAAAATAATGAACGATATCTAGGCACTTGTATGATAATCTAATCAGGAGCATTTCCTTTCATATCTTTCCATAACACCTCACCCTCTCTCTCTCTCTCTCTCTCTCTCTCTCTCTCTCTCTCTCTCTGTCTGTCTGTCTGTCTGTCTGTCTGTCTGTCTGTCTGTCTGTCTGTCTGTCTGTCTGTCTGTCTGTCTCTCTCTCTCTCTCTCTCTCTCTCTCTCTCTCTCTCTCTCTCTCTCTCTCTCTCTCTCTCACACACACACACACACACACACACACACACACACACACACGCCCGGTAGCTCAGTGGTTAGAGCGCGGGCTTCACAACCCAGAGGACCGGGGTTCGATTCCCCGGCCAGGTGGAGATATTTGGGTGTGTCTCCTTTCACGTGTAGCCCCTGTTCACCTAGCAGTGAGTAGGTACGGGATGTAAATCGAGGAGTTGTGACCTTGTTGTGCCTGTGTGTGTTGTGTGCCTGGTCTCAGGCCTATCCGAAGATCGGAAATAATGAGCTCTGAGCTCGTTCCGTAGGGTAACATCTGGTTGTCTCGTCAAAGACTGCAGCAGATCAAAACACACACACACACACACACACACACACACACACACTCCCTTCTCTTACTGTGGTACTATAATATTTCTCTCTCTCTCTCTCTCTCTCTCTCTCTCTCTCTCTCTCTCTCTCTATCCATTTATCGGTAATTGATTAAAAGATGTCCTTTATTGACTCATTTATCAGCTAATCAGTTGCCCGATTGCTTGCCATTAACTGCTAGCTCAACAAGCCTTCTCTTGCTGGTGTGCTTCGTGGTTTCACGTTTCGCCGATACAACCTGATTTTCTTCTCCATTCCCGCTGCGTTTATCCTTTTCGTAGTGTCACCATTGCCATTCTCCAGCCTCTGCCGCATCGTGCTTATCTGCTTTGATTGGCCATTTAGGGATCGTAATATTGTCTTTGTACCAACTTTTAAAGACACTTTGAAATCTCGTTACCTGTCTTGAGGATCGCTGCGCTTCTAGTATTCTTGGTGGAAGAGATGGCGGCTGCTTCACGTCTTTTTCTGTGTGTGTGTGTGTGTGTGTGTGTGTGTGTGTGTGTGTGTAGCATGACCATCAGCCTACATGTTTCTTCCTCAACCTACTCCACTTATCTCCGTCAGTTGTCTGTCAGTGTCAGGCCACGTCAGCAAAACTTATCTCTTTGTATACTCTCTCTCTCTCTCTCTCTCTCTCTCTCTCTCTCTCTCTCTCTCTCTCTCTCTCTCTCTCTCTCTCTCCAACTTTCTTTCATCCTTTACGTTGCTTTCTGGTGATGTAAGGAAAAATTATAGAAAAGAAAAGAAAAGTCACTATATCGTTTTCTTCTAAAAGCTTATTGAGAGAAGATAAAGATGAATACGTCCTGCCCCATCCTTTATTTTCAGGGACACGCTCATGTATAACTTTTAGGTGAATAACTGACTAGTCATCATCGGAATAGTTTATGCAGTACGCAATATAATAAACCATAATGTCGACTTTCCTTGAAAAGAACTCCAACTTTAAATGATAGAGAAAGGGAATATAACAGAATTTTATACTGATGTGTGCTTCAATACAAAGCTACTCAGATGTCAGGTCGTATTTTTACACACTTGAAGTATACCCAGCACTGCAGTTTGTTGTCAAAGAAAATAGAAACTGAAACTATTTTAGTGTATATTGTGCCAGCCACGAAAACCACCGCACCTAATTATCGATTACTCATTCTTTTACTTCATTTAGAGTGATTTTTCCTCCTCTTGTCACTCAACAATTTAGAATCAGAAAAGCGAGAAAAACAAATAATAATTAAGGATATGTTATTGATATTATGAAAGTAATGAATAATAATCATAATAGATCAAATTTATTTCTCACATGATATATCTAAAATGTTTGTATATTTTCAAGGATTTAGTACAATATGAGTTAACAAGCAGAGCCGTCCCAACGCAAACGCATACTACACATAACCAAATGTTATATGAATATAATTTCTTATAGAAAAGATAGCGTGCTGGTATATAACTATGTACCCAAGGAAGCGAGGCAAGGAGTTTTTATGAAACGTCTGCTACAAAACATTCTTCCCTCACTAATGATCTTACACTTTCTGAAATACATTTCACCCATTAAACATCTTGCACCCAACAAGTATCCTTTTCTCACCCAACATTCCTTACTCATTAAAAATCCAACACTTACCAAACATTCTACACTCAACAAACATCCTGCACTCAATAAATCAATCTACACTGCTGAAACACCGAGTACTCACCAAACATTCCTTACTTACCACATGCCCTGCACTCAACTCACCGCATTTTTCGACACATCTTACCTTGCATTTGTAAACTACTGTCAACACCTTTACGAGATGCATTAGAAACAGTAAGGCATTAAAAGGCTTGGCGAAAGCGACATATGCAGGCTTAACTTGTTCAGTGTAGCGACAAATGTGCTGTAGTTCCAGCTGCCATTGGTTTATGATGACGTAATATTCAGGTGATAGAGTGAACAATAAATTTAGAGTCGATAGTTATGATTATGAAATTTTATGATACGTCTCAATTCAGGTAATGTAAAGCTTTATAAGTGACTAATATCGAACACATACACAATGCACAAGTAGACATGCTAATATTTGCACATTAGAGCTGAATCATGCTCCCAAATTAATGGGCTAATGCGCTATTCTTAGACACATACACACACACACACACACACACACACACACACACACACACACACACACACACACACACACACACACACACATAGGGTAAACAAAAACTGCATGGTGGTTCCCTCCTACGACTTCCAGTGCACAGAAATTTCTTGTTACTCTCAACCCTGTTGTTCTCATTTCACTAGTGCAAGAGTTAAGCAGTATCTCCGCTGTTTCATCTATTACTGGAAACTCTGGAATTCTCTACCTGTTTTTATTCTTCTTTTTTATAACTTTAACTGTTTCAAAAGAGGAGTTTCGAGATGCCTTCGAAACTAATTTCTCCTGTCTCTTTTTCTACCTACTTTGTCTTTTTAGGAAACAGCATTACAAGTACGCCTCGTATATATTTTTCCTCTTGATACGTAAGGAAAATCACCCAAAATTGTCCCTTATGGAAGAAAAAGGATGTAGTAAATAATATTTAGATACGTATACAATCTTCAGACATATTTCAGACTCCTTGGAATTCTACACACAGTTCATGCATAAGCGATAAAAGGACAAGTTCAAGTGAAAGTTCTCATGTTGTTAGTTGGCAGAGGGTCGGCGGGCCACCAACATTCCCCCGAGGGCTGCGTCTCTCCTTCCGGTGCGTGTCCCCAGTGAGGGACACCACTTCACGACCACCTTGGGAGTGTTGTCTTTGTAGTTTTCATAGAATAGAATGTGTTGTTGTGTTATTGTTCCTTTTCTTGTATAGAAGTTGTGATGTTTGTGGTAGTACTGCTGGTGGAGCTAGAGATACTGTCGTTGTTCTTGTCGTCGTCGTCGTCGTCGTCGTTGTTGTTGTTGTTGTTGTTGTTGTTGTTGTTGTTGTTGTTGTTGTTGTTGTTGTTGTTGTTGTTGTTATTATCATCGTTATTATTGTTACTATGATTATCTTTGTTAATGTTACTGTTCTCGGTAATGATAATACTGATATGGGCGTGAGTGTCGATGTTCATTTGTGCGTCGTGACTGAAAGACAAACATTGAATCCTCGTGTTATTCTCATTAAATATTCTTGCTTCAGTCTTGAAAGTGTACAGTTTCTGTAGCAGGTAATACACTTTTCCGTGCATGTTTTACACATGTCAAGTTAAAATGATGAAATATTACAAAAAAACAACTACTTAATGAATCCTTGAAGCACTCGCACCTAGAGTCGTCAGTACATTGGCACGGCCTGATATTAATATTCTGCTATTGCCTCTTTTGATAAATACGGAAAATCAACAGCACTGGGCGTACCTTTGTTGTTAGAAGAGGTAATTAAGGGGCTCTTATACACACTGGCTGCTGCAGGAAGGGTGGACGAAAGCTTCCAATCAGTTGATGAACATTTTAATTTCAAAGAGGCTTTGCTTACCTGTGTGTAATTTCCATTATTGAAATTCTGTTCAGTGCTTCGGCTTCAGCGGTTTGTTGTGCTACGGGATCATCCCCCACTTAAGAACCCCTACCCTTCCCAATAGCGGATCCCCCTCAGGCAGACCTGGACCAGCTCAGGACCGTCCTACCGCGGCATCATGACTCACCTTTGGTCTTCCTTGAGGCTCAGAAGCCTGTCTTGTGTGTTGTAGGTAGACTGTAAGGGTTAATAGGGAACAACACAACATTATATTTACACTTCAATCCTTATATCTCTACATTGTGTTTTGGGGAATCTCTTTTTCACTTCTTTAAGATTTTTGATATTTCTTCTCGTCTTTTGCACCCTTTATTTGTTTTTTGGGTGTTATTCGATACACAGTCCTGCTCAGTATTATTTACTTGGTTTATCTGCTCAAGGACTTGTGGTTTGAGCATACCTGATGTGAAATGTTCAGTGTGTATATTTTCACTAAATACTGCTCATTCTCTATCTTACCCGCATCAAGATTTGTTTCCCACATAAAGGTCAGAGAGTATATATCCTGTAACACATTAACATTTTCAACATCTGAATGATTTCTATTCAGAGCGTAAAGGGTTTAACTTTTTACAAGCTGTTCATAATATACATAATGATAATGTTTATGATGGCTATTTACTGGTGATTATTTTCTTTTAGCAGGTAAAATCTTTGCTCGCAAGTTGCACCCCCAGGCAGATTCTGCTTGCTGGTCCTTAACCTTTCTGCCGAATGGTGCGCTCCTCGTCATCCGTAATGCATATTGCCCGAGAAATACTCATAAAATTAAATGACTAGAGGCGCACCTGAACGTGAGTGGCAGTATACAAGAGGCATATCTGACAAATAAATAAAACGTCCAGAACACTTAGCACAAGGACATTTATAAATATAACATGATTACGAGCATCCTGCAGCATCACTTTGATCCTTCCGCAACATAAGTATAGGGTCTTTCTATTCCTGCCTTGTCTTAAGTTGTTTTTTTCAGTTAATCTCACGCGAGTAAAAATTTACTATTCATTCGTGCATGGAGCTGACAGTTCTGTTATTGTACTGAATATATCTCAGTGTACCCCGCGTGCCTGAACACGTACTATCGCAGTAGATAAACAACGCACACATATATGTCGTAAAAAATAAAACATGCGCAATATCACAGGAAATGAAAAAAATGTTCATTTACGTCAAATATTAACACATACATTAAAAATATTCATGCAAGACCTTTGCTTTTTTTTTTTTTCAGTGCCAGTGTTTGTACGGCCAGTGATGAAAAGATTAAGCGCCTTACTGATGTATGAATGCAGATTACAAATTACCACCACCACCACTATCGCCATCTGTACATACTTCTACTACTACTACCGCCACCATCACCAACCAACCACCAACCATTATTACTATCAAAAACAGCCACCACCATCTCCAGCTTACACTTCCATCCATCATATGCTCATGACGTCTCAAAACACCTATACACACACACACACACACACACACACACACACACACACACACACACACACACACACACACACACACACACACACACACACACACACTTACAGTTATATAGGTGCCTCATGAAGTATCAAGAGAAGTCCCAAACATTGACTCCAACTTTTCACAAGCTCTATATTTCACACTTTCAACTCATATCAATGGTTTTCAGTGCTCCCATTTCTGCATCCAGAGACTTTTACCTAAGAATTATGGTAATGATCTTTCCTTTGTGAAGTATTGATAGTATCGTATAGACCACCAGCGACTTCAATGTTGCGGCGTCTTGTATCGGCCAATAAGCCTGCCAGCCGGTATGTCAGTCATTTAGTCAATAGGTTTGTCAGTCAGTCAGTCAGTCAGTCAGTCAGTCAGTTAATTAGTTAACTAGTCAGTCAGTCAGACAGTATCTGACAATCAAAATAAAGTTCCTCTATTTGGATATAGAATTATTTAGACGCTTGACTGCCAAAAGTTTCGTATTTTTGGCTACAAATTATATTTTTAGTCTTTTAATGGATAGGAAAGGTCTTTTTATACCTTTTACATTTAAAGTTTGTAAGTGAAACCTAACAATTTACCTTCATATTTATCAATGAACTTTACAAGACCATATTGTCGGTAACACTTAAACTTATAATGTTGCGGGCCATTTACTCCAAACCTCAGCCGAGAGGAACATAATGTGGTCTTTGATATATGTTATGGTGGTTGTAATCCCATTACGTGACGCCTGTCCTGCGTTGCCCCACCTGCGTCCAGCGGTGTGTGTTACAGGGATCGCTGTGGCGGGGACTGGATGTGAAAAGGGATACGTATCATACTGCAATACTTGACGTACAGTTTTTTTTTTTCTTTTTCCAGATCTACGGGGACTCATTCCTCACGAAAAGGTTACCTTCGGATACTGTTATGCAAGCGTTTAATATGACTGAAAATTGGACATGATAAACAGTTGAAAAATAGATGTTAAAGATCTTTTAATGAATGATTTTTCTTTTAATGTAGGAATTCTATGCAGGAAGAGTAGATCTTATATTTATTTATTTATTTCCATTGCTCAAGGATGGCTGTCAAAAATGGCTTTTAAATAAAATTTACATGTAGAATAAATATTTCCTTGTTTTAAACAATAAACATTAATTAGTTATCACTTGAAAGTATATAAAAAAAAGGCAGCCACTGTCCCCTTTCCTTCAATATGACTCATTTCATATGAAAACTTAGGCAATGATAATGGAATTCTTTTTTTATTTCCAAGGTTTCTAGTGACACAAGTGTTTAAAGTTCATATTCCAGAAGAACCCTTGTTGTGTTTCAGTCGTCACCTTTGTTGTTTACATGTTTTATGATGTGACTCGGTAAATTTTTCCCCTTCTCCACATCTCTCCTCAGACTGTCACCTTTCCATGGCAAAAGTTGTTTTTTAAGCACGTCATCTTCAATACACCTCTTCGCCTCAACCTCACATTCAAATCGAATATACGAAACATTTATAAATAAAATGATCTCAGACAACGCAGTCTTTTCCACATATTCATAAAGCCCTCTTCCTGCATCCCTTTTCCCCGCGGTGCAACACTCTTCTTAACCTTTCTAAAAGCACACTGTTTGTCTTCCTTTTGGCATTCTGAATCCTGAATGATATTCATGAAAGACCAAATAAACTTTTCTTTGTTATATTCGGTTCTCCTTTTATGCAGCGACACAACTCAAACCTTCTCCCTCTCTTGAGTATTCAACTTTGTCCAGTCTTTATGAAGCAAACTTACCAACCATTTCGTCACACATTCATTCACTTGCATAAAGAGTTTTATTTAATCTTATCTGTTCCATATATTTTTACTCTGGATTTTTAAGGGGAGAACATCTCACTTTTACCAATACCCTTTTATTCTTTACCCTTTCAGATTGTTTACCTCCCCTCTAAGTGAGTAATTTACTGTTGTCTCTCTCTCATTGTTCTCATTAAATAACCCTTCAAAACATTCGCCGCACCTTTCCTTCGCGCTCCCTTTGTCCTCTGACACCTCGCCACCTGTAGGGAAAAATAAGTTTGGACATTTGTCCCTTAACCTCTTTATGTTGTTGACATTCTTCCACAGCAATGACATTATTTACAAAATAATAAAACACACACACACACACACACACACACACACACACACACACACACACACACACACACACACACAAAGAAAAATACACTTCTCACCAGTTTTTGTCCTTACTCTTTTCCGTCAGTCCAACTTTACTTTTTCCGTTTCTTCGTTATTTCAATTTCGTTTTTCCCACATCCTCAACTCATTTCTAATTAGTCTCCTCCTCCCGCCCTGATCCGTTCATTAACTTCATTCGTGTTGTCCGTCGCATTGTCTTCTCAATCCAGTTGTCTGTTTTTCATGGTGCACTTTATTTCTGTGCTTATAAAGATCTACCTCTTCATACGCCTATTGTTATTCTCACATCTCTTTTCTTATGACGGAAGCTAACCACACTTTTATTGTGATTTGCTGCCATGTCATACTTCGCTCTTTTTTCATATTTCGGATCTGAATTTCTTGAACTTGTGTCCCACTTTCTACTTACAATCCTACGTGTGCACATATATGTTGTTCACACACACACACACACACACACACACACACACACACACACACACACACACACACACACACACACACACACACACACACACACACACACACACACACACACATACAGATATGAAACGCACTGGCCACCTGGGCACTTCACCTCATGAATGTTATTGGCAGCCGAAGAGATGAATGGAGCAACTTTGAAAGACGGCTTTATGAAACAGCGTGTTACCATCAAAACAAAATTCAAAATATATGTACGCACGTTATGAGCTCATCACACCAGATGACAAAGAAGTGGAGGTCTATATCATGCACAACAGTTATTATAATGAAAAAATAAGGTTTTTCTTTTCAACAAAGTTTTACCGACATTCCCAGATGAAAAATGGTTGTTAGACATTAATAAACCAATATCATCTCTCAGACGCGCACGATTATTGCCTCAGCCGTCGCTCTGACCTGACGCTTCTGCAGGCACTCAACCCCTGTATCTTGAAGCAGGTGAAGATTGGTTTCCCTGCAGGCTTCCTGTTGCCTCACACCGAGCACAAAGACAGTCAGTCAGAGGGGAAGTTTCGGACACACACACACACACACACACACACACACACACACACACACACACACACACTTCCCGCAACTAGATTTTCTATTAGCTAAGGTTTCCTCTCTGTATATCACCATTTACTCAATATAATCTTCAAAGGTGTCCCAGAATGCAAATCGGCTTGGTGTCCACTCATACGTGGTTCGGGTGGGGCCAGCAAGGGGAGGGTGCAGCTCTCCATCATTATTTTCCGGTAATGGACAGGGTAATAAATATTTTCAGCCAGTGCTTATCATTCCACTAACCGTTGACCTTATACGTTTAGGAAGCGCTCACGTTTGCCTGTAGTGTTGTATTTATCTTTGTTGCATTGATAAATAAAAAATAGAGAATGCGTAGATTTCCAAAAGAGAAAGGCACTGTCAGGTAGTGAGGAAAGGGACTGCGGTGGTGGCAGTAATGGTGTGATGGTGATGAAGGCGCTGCTCCTCGTACTGGCGCCCCTGCCGCCGCTGCTGCTGCTGCCGCCGATGCTTCTGCTGCCGTCTCGAAACCATCATTGCAGTTTCATATCCAGAATTTATCACGCTCTTTCTAACAATATCCTTCCACTCTCTCTCTCTCTCTCTCTCTCTCTCTCTCTCTCTGCCACAGGTGTTGGAGAAATAAAATAATGGTGGTCGTAAACAAAGTGATCATGTGGAGTCCGTAATTAGCTCCGGTGAAGGATGGCACGCCACTTGGGGACCGCTGCGCCCTATGCTGACACATGCCGCCACTCACTTGTGTTGTGAGTCTGTTTGTATCAGTTAAAAGAAATAATAATTGGCGGCAGTAGCAGCCTGAAAGGCTGAGAAGCGAGAGGAAGGTGTTGAACGTCAGGGAAAGGATGAGGAAAGGGTACAGAAGACAACAGGAAAGGCAGAGGAATGAAACTATAGGATGGAAAGGGAATGAAAACATCGTCTGCAGTTGCGTGATCCTTTTTTGCGTGTATATGAGAGATTTGACTCATGATCGTATTGCATATGGTGAGCTCTCATAGATGAACTTATGGTTCTCTGCCACGGAGCAGCGCATGGGAGGCTTGCTAAAGCAGCCATGTGATGGCCGTCACAAAGGCAGCTTTAAGACTAGTCGCCGTGCAATATTATACAAGAAATACTACCGAGGATCGAACTTGACATTCGACACTGCTTCTTCAAAGTGCTGCCTACGTGTCCTACTCTGAAAAATGGAACATACTGGAATGAAAAGTTGAAGCAAGGTAAAAGAACAGCAAGTGAAGGACGTCCATTGCAACACTGAGGCAGGAGCCAAGGGACTCTCTCAATTCCCTTCCTCATTCACCCCTTTTCCATTTCATTAACTCACTCATTGGATGGAGGCGGGATTTTGGCCGCGACGCCCTGCAGCAAGGGTCCCGAGGGCCAAGAAACGCCGTGGTCATCTCTGAGCAACAGTACTCGAGAGCTGAGTTGCGGCTGGCGCCTCCTCACCTCAAGTATCACTACTCTATTATGTTGTGTGTCGCTTCTACGATAGAAATATTACTGGAAAAGAAGTAAACAAATCATCAACATAATGACCATACGGACATATTATTTCTTAAGAAATAGATTATTAAAAGACTGAACTATGTTTTTAGAGAGAGAAAAATATGTACTGAATCTTGTCCCTACATATTAAGAGAAAAGAAACTGCCAAAACTCTAAGGATAACAAGGCCACTTTGCTCGTAGTTCCCGAAATGTCTTGATATTCCTTCCGCGAAAAGTTGAAATCTTGGGAAATGGAATAACAGAGCAAAGCAGATTATTCTGGAGCTTATCAGTGAAGGGAATGGAAGGGTGAATACACTGGCAAACTCTTGTATTAGGAAGACAGAATAGGGTTGGCAGCAGACAGAGAATCTTCTCAGTGATGCCACGGCAGGTAGAGAGGAACCATGCAGTTAGCAAGCTGAGTGAGGCAGGAGCCATGATAATAGCGTTATAAGATAGCGCGAGAAGCGACATTACTGCTGACTGTGAAAGACGGAAGAGCCAGTTAAAGCAGGGAGAGTAACGAGACGAATGGCCTCTGTTGTCCTCACAGGAGTTTGAATGGGGCGCCTACAACACACACACACACACACACACACACACACACACACACACACAGCGAATTTTACTCTATGTAATCAGGAACGAGAGGAGAAGAGTGACTGAGGCGACACACAATGTCTAGTGTCAGTGAATGTAGGACAAGTCGTGAATGTGGTTGCTCATGGTTTGAGGCATTGAAGACCATAAAGTTTTCTCAGCTCTAAAGAGGAGACAAATCGAAAATTAGGAACTGTTACTGTCTTTAAAAGTCACATACTATTGTGAGTACCGTATGCCGAATTAAGTTGAGAGTGCGAGGCATTAGAGCAGACATGAATGAAATGAGATGAAATTGTTGATTAATTATACTGTAGGAAAGCCGGTACTAGGACAGATTCCGTACAGGTCCACCATTAATGTATTCAGATCAGCATTCACTTTATCAGAAAGGCAACAATTCGAACAGAGGGAAGTGCTTGAATTTGTGTGTTGTATTGATGCAGCGCTTATGTTTCCTACTTGTGGCGCAGTGACCTTCACCGCTTGTTCAAACAACGCTACAGACACGTCTTCCACTTGAAGTTATTGCAGAACTGTCCAAATATTGGCGATGATATCCCGCATTTTAAAATCATTTTACATATTAAAAATATACCAGCTGTGTGTGTGTAATTCACCTTGGTCGCCTGCTGTGTGTGTGTGTGTGTGTGTGTGTGTGTGTGTGTGTGTGTGTGTGTGTGTGTGTGTGTGTGTGTGTGTGAGCGAGCTTGCCTGAGAGTTTTTTTTTTTTTCCTTCTTTCTTTTTACCGATAACATCCAATCTTGAGGTCCTCGAGTCCTTGTCAGGGTCTTTGGCACTATTGTCTTCTCTTGTTAATCGCTCCTCCATGTGACAAATTCAGCAAAGATTGAAGGAAGTTGTAGTGAATCGATGTCTTGCAAGAGAGGTCAAGGTGCCTGGTGTTCCACGTGAAGGTGAGGGATTAGCTGTTGTCAACCCTTGCACCGTAATAACTGTTTCGCCACCAGCGTTGTTACGGAGTTCTGTGATGCACTACTTAGTCTTACCTTCCATGCAGCTTTTACCCCTTCGTGAAAGGCAGTGTGCCTTGACAACTCACCTTCTGCACTCCACTACCACACTGCATCCAAGGACACATAAAATAATCTTCGTGAGTCTGTGTTCAGCAGCGCCAACATGGGCCTCGACTCATCGTCAACTCAAAATGTTTTCCTCTTGACTTTTTTCTCGTCTTTAATTACAGTGACTAACGATCATGGCCGTAAAGAGGCTTCTTTTTTCACTCGCTGAAAATGTGTCTCGTGCTACACACCGGCTTTCGAGCAGTGTAGAGCAAGAACGAGATGAGGAAATATAGGGAATGTGTGATAGAGTTTCCAGCGTCTTGGACGTCGCCAAAAGAGAAGCCACGGCCTTTCGTCTCACCCGAGAAATCTGCCACCACTTCCTGGGTTATTGCCTTCATAGTGTCCAGAAAACCAAACGTCACACTTCATAATAGAGAATGATATATATCAACATGATTGAGTGACGGTGTGGCTATGCATCCATCACACACCTGCATCCTTTATTTTCAAATGACAAATATCAAGACTACTGGGAAAATTCATTTGACTGTTTCTCGATTCTACTGTTACCACCGGCTTGAAGATGTTTGCTTGTTCGTTTGCTTTCTCTCTATGCCTTTAGCTTGCCACCAGCTTGAAAATAAATCTACCGAATTATGTTTCACATCTTTTAGTTAAGAAAAGTCTGTATAATCATTAAAAGTATACTCACCACCAGCAAGCACGTGACAAATTTCAAAGGCAACACCTCCGCTAAGCTGGTTAAGGTGCTGCTCGTCACTCTGTGTCTGGCATGGAAAGGCTCCCAGGCACTGCTAAGGAGAACCATTACAAGATGCCTCTACGCCTTGCTCCTGCCACCTTCAGACAGCAGGCAGCAGTCTCAGGGGTTCTTCAGAGTTTCGTTTCCTTGCGGCCTCTAAACACGACATGGAGAAGATCCCAAACATTCTTACACATAAAATTTTAAGTTACACATCCTCTTTTCCGGGAGCAGGGCAAAGAATTCACGCCTCCTAAGGTCTCATGTTCTCGCACCTCCGGCATCTTGGTTCCCGCCACAGCATCACCATCACAGCAGGAAGTAGATGACTGCCTACGTGAACCAGGCTTGGAACTCAGCCAGCTCCTTCTCGTGTACTGCAAACTTACTGCATACAGGAACCAGAATATTGCATGCAAGACGTTATTTAAGATAGGTTTCCCCAGCTAAGGGAATATTTTCAGTGATTAAAGAATTATTTCGAATCTCTCTCTCTCTCTCTCTCTCTCTCTCTCTCTCTCTCTCTCTCTCTCTCTCTCTCTCTCTCTCTCTCTCTCTCTCTCTCTCACACACACACACACACACACACACACACACACACACACACACACACACACACACACACACACACACACACACACACACACACACACACACACACACACACACACACACACACACACACACACACACACACACACACACACACACACACACACACACACACTGTTTGACCGATTTGTTAATGTTATCTTGACAGTTTTTTTTTTATGATCAGCAACAACCCAAGGCACGATATTTTATTTTCCCGGGCGTCCAAATCAGGATATAAGAATGATGTATAACCTTTGTTTCTTTGAAGCTGATACGACCTTCATCAATGTACTTCCCTCGTCACCACTTCTCCCTTCCCCCCAGCGACATGGCAGCTCCTGTCCATTAGTTATTGCAATGACTATTCCTTTTGATCATATATGCTTCGTCGTCTTTTTTTTTTTTCTGTGTAAGAAGAGTAATGGCCAAGGACAGCAAAATGAGCGGGAGAAAGGCCCCACTGATGTGCCAGTTCCAGGAATAAAGAAAGATCAGAGGACTCATTCAAAAATTATAAAGTATTTGTATGGTTTCTGGCGAGAGCAGTGAAAATACTTATGTGGTTGAGAATAAAAAACAGAGGAGCAAGAGACAAGAAGACCTACACGTCACAGTCCTCGTACGTGTAAAAAAAAAAAAAAAAAAGAAAAACATACGTACCTGGACCCACCCACCGTGCCTATTCATACACTTAGTATATTTGCTTTCTTCGACCCGTGCTATAAATCGAAGGTGTTTTCCATCATTATTATAACGCCAAGCTGATGGTTCCGCATGTTTGAACCTTGGCAATATTACGACGGTGAGGAATATTACACACTTATTTTTTTTTCATGGTATAACTTAAATGGATTAGAGTGGAATGCGAAATCCATTCATTCTCTTAAAAGCCGTGTTGGGCTTTATTACACTGATGAAAGTTATGCTGCTCGCGTAGAGAGAGAGAGAGAGAGAGAGAGAGAGAGAGAGAGAGAGAGAGAGAGAGAGAGAGAGAAGGGGGGGAGGAGAGATCAACGCAAGACTTATTATATAAACTGGGAACAATAACATTGGGAAGTGAGGGGACAAATGATCAAAATAATGAGGCTCGGCAGGAGGGAAGAGGTCAGTCAGGTCGCGGCTTGTGTGTTTATGTCAATATCCATAACCCAGCACACTCGTATGTAACCCAGCAGTCCGGCAGCAACAGTCATGACTTATTTTGACAGTAATTCTTAAGCATTCTCTCAGAGTTTATGGGGAGTGGAAACAGTCGTAAAAACTCGTGATGTAATGAATGCAAGGAAGGACTGAAAAAAGTGCGTCACATATCAAAGTTTACGAATATTGGTGTACAAAGGTAACAGCGAACCATTGTACATTTGTAGGTTTATTTAATGTGAGGTATTACAGTAAAAAAAAAGTGTAATGCGTGTTGAGAGTGGTGCAGGTAGGGTGGCAGGGGAAAGACATGATTGGGAACGTACCTTTCATGAGGAGTTTGGTGAGAGGGAACGGCAGGAAGGGTGATTATTGTATATCTTCCCGGGTGGAGCTGCTTTCGTAAACATCGCGCTGACATCATTAAAGCAAGACTATGTTGTCATGGTGACACCCATTAATGTTCCGACCAGACTTTTTCCTTACTTTTAGGATAAAAAGAAGGTGTCATTATTATTATTTCTCTTTCATATTCTATGGCATTGATCTGCAAGGTAGCACTTTTAGTAGTTGGAATGAACGGCTGTACAGATCCCGCCACTAAGACATGGCAGGCGAATAAAAGTGGCAAAGCGAAGGGACTGGAATTTTTCTGACTTGGAATTATGTTCTGAAACACTTCTGGTCTGAAACTTGGCTGCTTTTAAAAGGATTCAAGTTACATGAATTTTTAAAGATGTTATTTTTTATGGTTTTAGTGGCAGATCAACAAGATTTCTATATTGTCAACACTCTTGAAAGCCTTGTTAATCATCGCTTTGACCTTTGAAAACAGCTATGGTGAGAGAGTAAAGCGATTCTAAATTCTGACAAGGAAATTATATGTATTTGAAAACAACTATGGTGAGAGAACAAAGCAATTCTAAATTTTGACGAGGAAATTATATGTATTACCTTTAATTACGAGGGGCCTCAGTCGAGTATTGAGATATACATATATAGGCAGGGTATTCCGTTCATGAACTATCCATATAAGCATATTTCTATATATTTAATAATCTGGAAATCTCTTGATCTATTCAAATCATCCTATTGATTATGTTTCCTAAATGTTCTGTCCGTGTATCTACCGTTCTATATCTGTTAATCTGTATGAAGGTGGGCCTCTAGCGGATTTACGTAAGAGAGGGAAATTAAGTCCTGTGTTCAATACTCTGATACTAAGATTGTTATTTTTCCAGTTATCTTTAGATCTGTGGTGTCCAGATGTGCTGCCTTCGGTCGTGACTTCAAGAGAACCATAACGACCCAACATACGTACGTACCACTCTAACACCCCCCTCCCCCACAAGTACTAGTTAGCATGTGTTTTTAATATCTGTTAAGTAATTACATAGAAAATTGGATCAGGTTTGTTTTATTATATTTTTGCATTTGTTATAATAGAGATTTATCTGTGTGTGTGTGTGTGTGTGTGTGTGTGTGTGTGTGTGTGTGTGTGTGTGTGTGTGTGTGTGTGTGTGTGTGTGTGTGTGTGTGTGTGTGTGTGTGTGTGTGTGTGAGTGTAAGCCATACATAATGTATATGTTTGAATATTATTTAAAGCATGTGTGTGTGTACATGTTTGTATTTGTTTGTTTATTTATTTTGTGCATTTGTTTTATCTATTCACACTCTGACACACACACACACACACACACACACACACACACACACACACACACACACACACACACACACACACACACACACACACACACACACATACACATGTAAACTTCCATAATCATATTTCTAACTTACAAAATTCTAATAAACTTGCTTAATTACCAGCACTGAATATTGACCAAAGCGCCATTTTCACATCTATTATAATTAAAGCAATATAGCGGAATACATAAGTTTATATTTGGTCCACACTTTTTATTTCATTCCTCTCACATTTTTTACATCTCGTATTCACTAGTTTATATATTTATTTCTTGATATTCTGGCTTGAAACTCGACGAAGCATTAGTATCAAGTCAGGATAATCCCCTGCAACTCTCACTGATCCATTCCCGACCATTACCTATATTGGTACATTTATATTTCCTTTAATATTGTGCCATTGATGATGTTGGTCTGTCTACACATGTGGCTTGGTAAAAAAAAAAAAATATCACGTGTTATGAGATGAGAACTGAGTCTTGAAACTGATGACTTTGCACTAAATCTCGGTGGTCATTCACTTGGCTGTTGTGGTTATCTGGCAATATCAAAGAGATGTTTTGGTGGATGTATGTGTTTGTGGGTCAAGTTGTGTGTCGTCTTGCTGGAAAAAGTGTATTATTATTGTTAACTATCCTTCATGTGAGTGGTATTGGTGGGATTGCGTACCAAGGCGACTGTTAATTAACGAGCCATTGGTAACTTTCAGAGGGAACAACGTAATGGGTGAGTCAGCAGTATTGTGCTGAAATAGAGGCCTTGTGATGGGAGCTCGATCATCATTTAGTGACTGATAGGGATGAGTTGGCTTAAAACATTTAATATTGATAGTCTTTTATATTCGTTTCTCGGGGAAGCAAATGCACTATTGAAAACGTTGTAGTTCATCTTAGTGATACCTCATTACGTTGATTTCTTCCGCCTGACCTCATCTATTATTATTTTTTTTTATTACTGATTTTTTTTTTTTCAATATAAATAACTAAACATTTCATCAAGTTACACGGTGATCGTGGTATAGATATAAATCTTTTCTCAGCAAGGCCCACTTCGTGTTGGGGTTTCGGCTTGAGGAGTGGCACTTCAGAGTTTATATGAATGGGCAAACATTTTGTAAGAAGAGTAAATAAATACTCTCGTGCTAGATCCTGGAACTCCTCACCACTTGTAACCTCCGCCATCCTGTAAAAGCCGCGAAATGTTTTATGTGTCCCTTTCAACGGTCTCAAAAACTTCTACATATACCACGATACCCTCGACCTTTACGTTCACAACAGACTTACCAATTATTGCAAGCAAACTGGATGAATTTGAGAGCGCCCAGTACGTCATAGTGAAACAGCGCTTCACGTTTTCCAAAAGTGATGACGTCATGGATGGATCAGCGGGCCGAGAGTGGGTGTGTCGATGTTGAAAGAAATGTGAAGGCGAGAACGATGAAGGAGTCGTGAGAACTGATAGATAGTACGGGGTTTTGTTGATTTATTTTGCTGATATATTCATTAAAAGATACGGGCTCTGGTTCAGTATGGGAAATAGAATAATATGAGTCTGCATGGAAGCGGGCGGAGTGTGTTAGTTATGTATGATCTGATTTGCTCCTTTTTTTTGCCGCGTATAATTGGATAGTGGTGATATTTCTTATTTTCTTTTGTTTTTGTTTTTTTTCTGCAGCATTACTTTCCTTCACCACTTTTTATTTTTGATTCCTTCAATCATTTTACTTAGTGTCTGTGGTATACATCACCACATCTAAGAAACACAAAGGAGAAACAAGCAACGCCAGACTTGTTCATGATTTTGAGGTTGTGTGGGATCAAATGTGATGATGAATTTTGTTGTTTCAGCGCTTATGCGTAAACACACACACACACACACACACACACACACACACACACACACACACACACACACACACACACACACACACACAGAATTGGCGTGTATTTATTTAAGTCTGAAACACACACACACACACACACACACACACACACACACACACACACACACACACACACACACACACACACACACACACACACATACAGTTAACGTGCAATTATTTAACTTTGAAATATTTTTTGACAAATTGTTGTTTCAAGTCATACGAGTGAAATCAGCACAATGTCTTTGTGATCGACTTTTCACCTTTCGCAATATTGATGAATTGTTCACTTACTGGAATGAAAGAGAAGATAACAAAATTTCTCTCTTGTGCCTTTCGCAACGAATGTCTGATTGAAGTAAATTTTGCATAATTTTTTTCTTGTGTCACGAGAGCAGAATCAATCTCCTCAGCAGCTCAGATATATATTTCACTGCAGATTTTACGTCGTCATTGTTCTCAACATTCGATTCTAGAAAACAGTGAGTCTTTCGAGGACCACTTGTGCTTGGAAGGTCGGCTGCTAAATTGCTGCCCTGAATTCCGTTAAAAAGGTTATATCAAAGTTTTGAAGAGAGGGGGAAGTTTTGCCTGAGGCTGCTTCAGTCTTCTTCCCTTCTCCTCGCTGTTAAACGAGGTCTTGCTTCGTCATGAGGAGAACTTGACCAAATGGATACGTTTTTCGTGGACAGCTTCTTGCTCTCGGATGAAAATAATAAGAGATACTCACAAAATGAATATGAATAGAAACAGACCCATACTGCAAAACTTACCTCTTAACGAAAGATTTTGCCTGTTACTGGATAAGGAATTCTTAATCACGTTTCCTGGAAAGCTCTTTGAAGGCGTTGGTCCAAATGTAAATTACATTAAATTCTATAATTATTAATCGAAGAACTAATCTGGAATATTCCATAATATATTTCTTCATATATTGAAGAAAGACTTTTTAATTTGATTCTCTTAGATGTGAGCTCTTAATGACGGCTCACTTGTCACTCAAACGGCATCCTATGATCAGTCCCTTAAAATTCTAGCCTTTCCCGAGCCTCGATTCACTCTCGCTTCCCTTTCCCCTGCCTGCCTCTCCGCCCCTCACGTGGCGCTGGAATCCGTTGTAATTAACTAACGAATCTGGACTTCAGTCAGTGTATTTATAAACCTTCCTTTTGGTGCCATCTGATCTTTTTGACTTGAAAAGATCTGAGGGCTGAAGTGTTTGTGCTTAATTCTTTAATTCTTCATCCTTGGTCTCATTTAAATGTTTTGTTTAATAAAACTTTAATCACCTGAATAATATACACTAAAACTCGCTTCTGTTTTTTTTTCAGTAAAAGATGTTTTCATGTCTTCCACGCACAGGCAAGCCGCCAAAATATTCCATTTTTTTATCTCTTTAAACCACCGTGGTACAGTGGAACCATGCGTGCTTTGGGGTCCGAGGGGTCTCCAAGCGCACGGGTTCGAATCCTGTCCACGGTCCGAGTGTAGGTTGGGCTTCCTCACTCGGAACAACGGTTTCCTAGCGGGTAGGCTTTGAGATAGGAGGTACCCCAAAAAGTATCCCCTTTAGCCCATAAATTCCCGTGAAAAGCCCACATGGTATGAATAAAAAAAAAAAAAAAAAAACAGACTTGATTCCCTTAGAAAGCCAGATTAGAGTTAGGATGAACAAGCAACACTGTATTTCTGCGAAGCTTCTATGGTTTTCAATGATGAGCAGCGTCATGATGAGACATGGTTCTCTTGTTTGTCCCACATTTGTCTATCTCCTTAAAAATGATTGACACATCACAGCAGTGTTGATGGCTCACGCTTTATTAATGTGTGTCGGAGAGCCCCTCGAAAAGCTTCAATTGAGAGACGAACAGCACCAGCTTTGGTCTTCCTTGACTGTCGGAAATGGAAGATCTTACTGCCTGAAAGCTCGATAACCCATTGACAGTCTCAGTAACCAGAAGGCAGCGGACGTCTTCCTAGTGTCATTGGAAACTCCCAAAACAAAAAATAGACTTTCTTGTTGAGAAAAAAGCATATTCGATGTTCTGAAATAATTCACAGCCTCACTGATGTGTGCATTTAAAGGTTGACGGCTAGACCGTCCCACAGTGCTATAATATCAGTATTCCTTATGGCCTCAAATGTACATCTTGCGACGCTAAGTAATATGCAAACAAGAAAAGGTTACGTTATCGCAAAATACGCTCTGTATGTTGGTGTAATCGACGCGTATGCTGCGATCCCAATACGACGCAATTGCACAATCGAACTCTTAATGAACTCTGAGCAAACGGGAAACCTCCATTTAGTCATACAAATTCCAGCGAATGTGTGTACTCTTATGTCTGTGGAAGGCCTTGCAGGCTGGCCAGGCCTCCCTCTCAGGGTACAGTATCTGATTCCTATTCACCCCACAGTAGCCACGGCCATCATGGGGGACCGGCCATCATTGATTCCGATAAAAACGCTACTCTCTCTACCCCATTTCCGATCACGTCCCTTCTCGCCATGGTAGTTCAAGCACGCCGGCGGCCCACCCCTGTCTTGCATTCATTGTATCGTACCTTCTCTCACCACACTTCAGCTGGAATGGTTGCTTGTTTCTTTTTTCATATAGCTACCTCTCTACCGTTATAGTTTACTCTTGGCAATTAGTAATGTTACTGGAAGACATAGAGCGTCGAGCACAGCATTCAGTCTGACGGGTACTCGTACTAACTGTACGTTGCATTGCTAAAAACTAATGCTACAAGTCACAAATTCCAAACACTCTAATTCGTCAGAACAATTGATTACTTGTACCCGTGACGTATAGAAAGGGGCTGTGACCGGGATTTGTAGGCATGGTGGTTGCAACGACACGCCGGTTGAGGGTCTCCATTGATCAAGGTCGCCGCTACCACGGAGGTGAGAGTTACACTACAAGAGTTTCTTTCATAGTCGGATGTGTTCCAGCGCAGCTTGTTCAGAGACAAGTCGTGTACACTGACATATCTAGTGTAGTATTGATCAGCTCAGCCTTACAGTGTGTGTGTGTGTGTGTGTGTGTGTGTGTGTGTGTGTGTGTGTGTGTGTGTGTGTGTATCTTGAAGGTCATGGCCCGGCTGAAGGTATTACGAATGTATCCAATCCTTGTTAAACAATCAGTGAATTTTTTGCACAGTTCATGTTGGATATTTGCCTACTCACTCATCGCCGAGTCTGCTTATCGACTTAACTGTGCAGTATTATGGCATCAAAGGATTTTTGATCTCTTGCATCGGGAGGTAAAGGTGAGTAGGAACTACACTTATAAATATTTCTTTATGTAGCTATTATTATTGTTATTATTATTATTATTATTATTATTATTATTATTATTATTATTATTATTATTATTATTATTATTATTATTATTATTATTGTTGTTGTTATTACTTATGTTTTTATCATTTTTTTGTTATTATAATAATAATCATTATTATTGTTATTATTATTATTATAATTATTATTACTATTATTATTGCTAGTATTTATATAACTATTGTATATAATCATGATCTCTACCACTACCATTACAATCATTATCATCATCATCATCATCATCATCATCATTGCCATCATTATCGTGCAGTGTGTTATGTATTATTCGTTCATGACACACGAGGGGGAGTAGAATGCATTTCCCTGTATTCCCTTTGTGTCGCAGGAGGCCACTGCAATGGACGAGTGTGAAGGGCAGGAACTCCTCTCTTGGGACCTTTATTTTCACCACAAGGTAGGAAAGGCTTTAGTTTACCCTCTTTATTGCATTGTCTCTCTATTTATCTTATGTTATTTTGTGTTCCTGTTTTTTTTTTTTCTTAATATGACGGGGGGACGGTGGAGGGAAAGGTTTTAAAATTGATATTGTTATTATTGTTTCTGGTATTGTCGTAGTTGTTTGTGGTGGTGATTGTGGTGGTGGTAGTAAGTGGTAGTAGTGATGGTGGAAGTAGTGATGGTGGCGTTGTTGTTGTTGTTGTTGTTGTTGCTGCTGCTGCTGCTGCTGTTATTGTTCAAATAAAGCCAGAGAGAACCTTTAGAGAGGGAGAGAGAGTGTAATAATAATAACAATGTGTCCTCAGTAAGGGTCTCAGAGGAAGAGCATTGGCATATTCTCTTGTCATATTATTCGTGCTGAGTGTGTTGTCAGAATTGGAGTTTTGATGTCCTCGAGTTCTTACATGATATCTTGAATCTCTTTGTTGCAGCGAATATGTTGTGTTGTCTTGTGGTAGTGTAAATACATTAACATTAACATACTGCTTGGCGCAATGTGATAATGACACCCTACCTCCTTGAGACATCTGCCATTTCATTCGTGTCTTTTTTTTCCACACTGCAGACTACTGCGAATGAAGCCATAAATAGGAGTTTGCGCGATAGTAACTTGGCCTGATGCCCGGACATTGCATAGCCGCCCCGTCATAAAGCCAGCAGGCTGCCTGGTGTCCGATGATACAAGTGTGGCTGGCCAGACCAAAGCCCAGACCGTGGCCCAGAGGTGTTCATCCCAACCAGTCACGCCAGCGGCATCGAGGGACGTGAGGACAAGCTTATAAGATTTAGTGTCACCAAGATGTTCATAGCCTCTGCAAAATGCTATTGTCCTTTGATCGCCTACAACAGTATTATTGCAATAACTATATAGAGAAAACATCTATAAATTTGTAACCTATAGAAGACTTGGACTAGAGAATTAACATATATACATACTGGAGGACAATCTGGCATTCAAGGCAATCTGGCATTCAAGACAATGCACTTTGAAGACAAGACCACAAACACAAGATCAATAAGAAGCTTTAGATGAAAGGATTGGAAGCCGATACAAAGACACATCTCAACAACTCACTTCATCTTACATGTCTGCCTTCCCTCTCTCCCTCTGGCTTTGTTTTAGTAATGATAAAATTGCTGTTCAACTGTGAAGAACAATACAGCAAGAACTACATGTACTACGAGTATAAGTGTTGAAAGAGTAAGAGACAAAGCTTTATGTTTCCTGTTCCAGTAACTACGTAGCTTGCTGTCTGGAAGGGCGAGCATGTTTCTAACTTTTATGATATTCTTCGAGGAAAACTGAAAGGGTTTTAAAACAGTACATGACACCTTCCTTGGAATAAAGACTGACAATACTTCTCAATGTCTTCTCCTTCAGTTCTCTCCAAGCACTTAAGGGGGTTCCGTGTTCGATTATTGTCTTTCTCTTCCTCCTCCTCTTCATCCAATTCCTCCTCCTATTTCTCTTCCTCCTCTTTCTCTTCCTCCTTCTTCTCTTCCTCATTGTCGTCGTCTCCTTCCTTCCTTCCTCTATTCCTGCTCCTGTATGCTATTGTTGTCCTCTCCTCCTTTTCCTCCCTTCCTCTCTCCTTCCCTCCTCCGCCTGTTCCTCCTCATTTACTTCATTATCATCATTATCATTACTGCCAATCTTAACTAGCTAATTGCACAAGGCAGTCCTCATTTACTATTTTTTCATAGCCGTCCCTTCTTGTGATTCACCACGGGCACGAGTTTGTTCGCCGACCCCAGCTCACATACGCTGACTTCGCTGCATATTGTATGTGTGTTTCGTCACTCTTTTCCATTCGTTGCTCGTTCATTATGTTGATTTATGTACTACCTCGCCCCTCCCCCGACTCCCCCTCTCTCTCTCTCTCTCTCTCTCTCTCTCTCTCTCTCTCTCTCTCTCTCTCTCTCTCTCTCTCTCTCTCTCTCTCTCTCTCTCTCTCTCTCATACAAAAGTCTGCTGTTGTTCCTCGTTTCTCAGGTTTCTTGGTAACCAGAGAATCTTCACTTTCACTTTCTACCTCAACAAGTGATCTCTTTTCTTCGTACCCCACGTCATGTCTGACATAATTCCCTCCTGTCCTTCCCTCTCTCTCTCTGTTGGAATATTTTTTTTTGCCTTTCTCGTCTGCATGGCTCTACGGTTTCAGTGTTTTTACAGCAAATATTTCCCAACACCCTCACGTATGTATCCTCCATGGATTGTCGACCATGCATTGGCAAACTCACAGAAACAGAGAGATCGTGACGAGACTCCTGAAATTCACGAAAGACTGCCTGTGCGCGTGTGTGTGTGTGTGTGTGTGTGTGTGTGTGTGTGTGTGTGTGTGTGTGTGTGTGTGCGTGTGCGTGTGCGTGTGTGCGTGCGTGTGTGTGCCCGTGCAGACGATTCTGTGGAAAAATGCGTGGAGAGGTTTTGGTGGTGTGTGGCCAGTGGTGTGTAAGGCAGTGGTGGGCAGGTGGTGGAGGCGGCGGCGTGGGAGTGGTGGAGTGGGATTAAGGAATGTAGGGGAGATGGGCCAGTTGGGGGGGAGAAGCCTCAAGAGGATATGCTAGATGGGACGGACGGGGCCAAAGTTAGAGGGAGAGTTTAAGGATGGCATGGACTTTAGAGGAAGACGTGGAGGCGTGCTGGTGGGAATAGCAACATGTGATGGAGGGAGGAGGAGGATGTGGTTGTTAGTGTGAATGTCGTGAAGAAAGAGTGGGAGGAGAGGGGGAAGGGAATGGGGAGAGTCAAGAAGATAGGCGGTGCGTCATCTTGTACCTAAATATACTATGAGAGTTGAAAAATATGCAGAGAAGTTTTTGAATACAAGATGATATATTTTATGCTTATTGATCAGGGAAGCGTCAACGTCATCTGAAGCAATATAGTGTTTTGCAAAAGACATATATTCTGTAGTCAATATTTCAAGATACTTATTGGCTTTCCTTATCATTTTTTCACATACGTACAATATATCCACATTAAAGTAACCTCCATTTTTTTCATATCATTTTGCAAGATATTCACTTTCTCAAAATTAATCAAAAGGCATTTCAGGACTCAGGAAACGTAAATGCACCAATGGGATAAAAAAAAATCTCGTCCCTTAATTAGTAGACTTATTACCTGCAATTATAATGAAAAGCCGGATATTCATTGCACAGCTCACCCATGCAGTCCAGCTCCACACAACATAACTAGCCCGCCACAGCCACGTCACACAGCATCACAGCCCCGCACCCCCTGCCACAGCCCCGTCACACATTATCACAGCCCCGCACCCCTGCTACAGCCCTGTCACACAGCCCCACAGCCCCACACCCCCAACTAGATAGCCCCGTCACACAACACCACAGCCTCGCCACACAAACTCATAGCCACACAGCCCTGCCACACAGTCCCACAGCCTCAGCACACAGCGCGTCACACAAACTCAGTCCAGCCACGCAGCACAAAAGGAACCGCGTAATCAGCTGACCTCGTTATGTTTCGTCCGTTTTTTTTAAATGTTATTCTGGTATTTTTTTCTACATTTGATCTGTATTGCATGATTTTTAACTGTTTACCTGTGTGAGAGTATTTGAAGAGCTTAGTGGCAGAGTGAGGCTCTTGACCTAAGGAAATGGACCCGTATGCACACACACACACACACACACACACACACACACACACACACACACACACACACACACACACACACACACACACACACACACACAATAATCTGAAAAAAATGGTGTTCACGAGGGACTGGATATATGAAAAAGAAATAAGAAAAATAAACACAACAAATAAAGAAAGGAGAGAGAAAAGTTCGAGGAGAAATATATTTTTGAAGCATCAGAGTTTCTCTATTTTTGCTATTTACACTTGGCTGGTTAGGAGTGAGTGTGTGTGTGTGTGTGTGTGTGTGTGTGTGTGTGTGTGTGTGTGTGTGTGTGTGTGTGTGTGTGTGTGTGTGTGTGTGTGTGTGTGTGAACGAAGTTACACACACACACACACACACACACACACACACACACACACACACACATTAACATCTGAATGGCCAACCCTTCCCATGTCTGCAGTAGGGCGATGTCAATACAAACTCTCTCCGCCAAGCCAAGGTCACGGGAACTATCGCCACCACTTTTCCAAATCGACAAGTGCCTAAAACTATTGAATTGTTTCCTGTCGGCCGTAGCCTTCATGTTTGACTTCGGATTGGAATGGTGGCGTCCGGAACTGGAGTGTTTGTTCGCAGCAGCATGTAGCAACTCTCTCACACTGAAGTAACCACCACAGAAAATTGAATGACGAAGAAAAGGTAATGAAGATCCTGCCTCCTGCTCTACAGATAATAGAATATGCAGAACGTGGAAGGGGATAAATGTGAGTCATATCCTTACATCATACGCTGCTTACCCATGCAAGAAATGCTTCATAATGCTACAAAGGACAGAATACAACAACAACAACTTCTGAATCCCGATCTGGTAACGAAAAGCAGCTTTGTGAAGAGACACGGAATTCAGGAAGGACCGGATTCAGCTGTGATCCTTGAGAGGAGAAGGAGGAGGAGATTGAAGGCGACAAGACGAAGGAGGACAAAGAAGAGCACGAACAAGAAGGAAGGAAAGAAAAGTCAAGAGAAAGACTAACAAGAGGTTAAGGGCAAGGAAGGTGGAAGAAAAAGAGAAGAAATAGGAGAAGGGCAACTGAGGGAATCACCGAGGAAGAATTCTCCAAACACTAACATCTTACTGTAGAGAGAGAGAGAGAGAGAGAGAGAGAGAGAGAGAGAGAGAGAGAGAGAGAGAGAGAGAGAGAGAGAGAGAGAGAGAGAGAGAGAGAGAGAGAGAGAGAGAGAGAGAGAATGACTGTGTGTGTCAGTGTTCTTTCTCTCCCCACCCAGCTATTCTCTTTTATTCTATTTTCTTTTACTCAACTTCTTTTGTGTTGTATTTTTCTCATGTGTTATTTTGTGTTGCTCTTCCTCGTTAAATTGCCGGATGTCTTTTTACTCGTGCTGTTGTTATTGCTTTGTGCGGCGCTGAAAAGATCCACGAGTGTCCACCCAAGTGACAGGTAAAGGTGATCTTATCAAAAGTCGTGTGTGTGTGTGTGTGTGTGTGTGTGTGTGTGTGTGTGTGTGTGTGTGTGTGTGTGTGTGTGTGATTCACTGTTTGATCTGGTGCAGTCTCTGACGAGACAGCCAGACGTTACCCTACGGAACGAGCTCAGAGCTCATTATTTCCGATCTTCGGATAGACCTGAGACCAGGCACACACCACACACCGGGACAACAAGGTCACAACTCCTCGATTTACATCCCGTACCTACTCACTGCTAGGTGAACAGCACCTACACGTGAAAGGAGACACACCCAAATATCTCCACCCGGCCGGGGAATCGAACCCCGGTCCTCTGGCTTGTGAAGCCAGCGCTCTAACCACTGAGCTACCGGGCCGTGTGTGTGTGTGTGTGTGTGTGTGTGTGTGTGTGTGTGTGTGTGTGTGTCTCTCTCTCTCTCTCTCTCTCTCTCTCTCTCTCTCTCTCTCTCTCTCTCTCTCTCTCTCTCTCTCTCTCTCCATTCCTAAAGCCATAAGCCACAAATATAATAAATATAAACAACTTGAAAAGGAAAATTAAGTAAAAAATCGTTATCACTGAAAGAGTGTTGGAACCGCAATAAAGATAGTCATTAGTTTTTATCAACATGATTTTTTTTTTATGAAACCATCGCAACATATCCTGATGAAAGATATACAAAGAAAGAAACGTGCAAATTTTAGTGCATTTTAAATCTCTTTGCTTAATAATGTCTGACGTTGGAAATGTTAGTTTATGTAAAAGACGAACATAAAAAGGATAACATTACGTGTACTGCAAACTCCAAATGTCATAGTGTCAGCGATGCCTTCCCCTGCCAACACTTCGCCGCCACCCAGCGGATCAAGGTCATTGGTCATTAGGATCTGCCGGAAATGTAATATTCATACAAGTTAAAAGAGTTTTTGTTCAAAGCTCCAACGCAACAGCTGACCATAATCATGCTTCTCGGTAATGAAATATTTATTTGACTTTCAGAGCCATGACAATGAAAATCAAAAGTCAATAGCGCGAACACACACACACACACACACACACACACACACACACACACACGCGTAGTGTAGTGGTTAGCACGCTCGACTCACAATCGAGAGGGCCGGGTTTGAATCCCGGCGCGGCGAGGCAAATGGGCAAGCCTCTTAATGTGTAGCACCTGTTCACCTAGCAGTAAATAGGTACGGGATATAATTCGAGGGGTTGTGGCCTCGCTTTCCCGGTGTGTGGAGTGTGTTGTGGTCTCAGTCCTACCCGAAGATCGGTCTATGAGCTCTGAGCTCGCTCCGTAATGGGGAAGACTGGCTGGGTGACCAGCAGACGACCAAGGTGAATTACACACACACACACACACACACACACACACACACACACACACATACACAGATACTGTCATAAGTAAAGCACGCGTATCTCAATTGACTTAATAGCTTTGAAATATAGTGATATGTAATACGCATTAAGTCTCTCTCTCTCTCTCTCTCTCTCTCTCTCTCTCTGCTTCCATGATAGACAGACAAAACAGGAAATTAATAAATGATTTTTACAAACTTCGGGATCACTCAGAGCTTCACTTCCGTCTTTGCGCCTCCCATTGAATCTTCTCCCTTAACGTCGTAACCAATCAAGTCTGGCGGTGCTGATGACGTCACGACCCAGGTTGCAGCAATCACGACTCGAAATCAGATATGTGGTGCATGTATGAACTAGATGAATTCCTAATTTCGCATTAAGTGTCTTTGCATGTATAGACCAGAGCTCGCATAATATTGCTTGCATGCGAGTGTGAAGGCTGGAAATAGGAGGCAGTGAGGGGCATCGTAACGTGAGGATGGAAGGTTGGATTGAAGGGAAAATACCGCACGAATAAAGACGGAAAATGGTTCTATCCAGTATAACAGTTCAAGGTAACAAAAAATATATCAGATAACGCTATAATATTATCTATTAAGTAAAAGAAAAATTAACTTTCTTTATACAATGCTTGGTGGTTCACTGTGCTGGGAAGGGAGCAAACGAGCAGGGTTGAAGCTTCCCTTCGGCCGACTTCCACCGCCGCCTGTGACCGCCGCCGCCACCTCAGTCAGTGCCCGGCTGGCTATATATTAGGAAGGTTGTGTGCTTGTTCCTGCCGATACCTAGACCCGTCCTGATTAACTGCAAACTAGGTCAGTATTTTTAGATTGAGAGACGCAGTGTAGTATGACGGCAGTGGATGTATTAAAGTATTATGGAGGGGCGGCTCACGAAGGTCGGGGGGAGGGAGATAAAATCGTAGTTTAGGAAGAATAGTAATCTGCCGGTCCTGCTAATTGGCTGTGTTGAGGCCATTGAGGGTCGGTAATACAGCGTGTTATTTATCGCTCCAGGCGGGGAATGACGTGGTGAGGGCTTTGATGTTTCTAAAAGGTGTGTGAGAGAGAGAGAGAGAGAGAGAGAGAGAGAGAGAGAGAGAGAGAGAGTGAATGGGTGGGTGGGGAGGATGAGGAGTGGAGTGGGTGGATGGATGGGGGAGGCAGTAAACGGAGTCGAAAATGCCTGATTTTTAAGTTTTTCCTTTTGTTTCAATAATATTCACCACTTTAATAACCAAAAGCACTCCCTTCGCGCAACACTTCCTTTATACTTTTGTCTGTCACAGTGCGGTGGGAGGCATAGAAACAGAGATTGTTTTCAGATTAGCCGTAATTAGTAATTTGAAACGACCAATTCGCAGTTCAGTGTTACCAAACAAACCATTCCCGGAAGAACGTCGCTGTGTGGAGAATAACAACGCTTAATTTAGAAACAAAGGAGTGATTGATCTTTGTAGACTGCGAGTGGAAGGGGAAAGGTTTACTTAATGATCTGACCCTTGAACCTTTGATCGTAACTGCGCATTTTCACCTGTTTCCTCATTCCAGGCCAGCGCTGTGAGCAGGGGAGGAGGAAGGCTTGGTGCAGCAGCAGTGATTGACTTGTGGTTTGAAGGTGGTGCAGGACAAAGGTTATTGCCGCCTATACAGCAACAATGTGGGAGGTGAGTGAAGGAAATGCAAGGATGAAGCTCAGGAAATTGGTGCCATCGGACGGTGTAAAAGGTGATAGGAAGCCTCGGGAAAGATGAAAGTCTAAAGTGGAGGAGGTGCTGTGTGAAAGATTTAGTGTGGCGTGGAAGGAGTAGTGTGGAGTGGGTAAATCAAAGTGAAAGCGATAGCGGCGAGAAAAGTCTGAAATTGATGTGATCTAAGGAGTATGTAAGTGGAAAGTGTGCGGAGTGAAGTGGAATTAGTCTGAGACGGAATCAATGTGGATCAGAAGTGTGGAGTAGGAGGAGTTGTGTGGAAGTGGAGTTTGTTGAATGAGGCTATACCAGATGAAACGAGGACTTAA